>NC_142616.1:51131408-51435526 GCF_059453375.1 Lepisosteus platostomus
TGACCATTGTGTTAACCTGAACACTTGAAAGTCTTAACAACTTGCAGAATCATATTGATTTCTGTGCTTCAGCCAAGAGAAGAATAAGTCGAACTTTTGCAATGACTGAAAACATAATATCGACCAATCGGGAATGACATTTATGAGAGTGCCGGTTAGCAGATGAAAATAAATAGCAACAAAATAGCTTCTCACTCGTAATTTTTGTCTAATATTGTATCAGCTCCTGAAACCTTTGTGAATGTCATCTAATGGATCATCCCTGAGCAGAGAAACCTGAAAAGAATGTCAGAACAGAAGTGGCTGGAGGAGACACAAACACTCAACTATTTCCAGAAACAATGGAGACTCTGGAAACACACTGATGACCAAGGAACTGACCCCATTTTAAACCTTGCTCTTTTAGCAAAGCTAAAAACAACAAAGCTATCAACAAAACAATTGCTCCATGATAACGAAAAACTATCATTGTTTGGCCCAAGGTTTTGGGCTATTTTATTGCTATTAACTCTAGTGTCCTGTATAAATACCTTCCACATGTCAATAAAGCCAAAGCCCTCTTAAGCTCCACCTGCTTATGACATAGATCAGTGGTTCTCAAACTGTGGTAAGCGTACCGGCAGTGGTACGTGGCGTGCCGCCAGGTGGTACGCCAAATGACCCTGGAACTGTGTTGTGTGCGCTGAAAAAATCGGGACGGGTTTTCATATTTTGTATTTTTATACGTGGCGAATACGCAGCCTACGTACTACGATACAGTGCGCGCTAATACTTCAGTGGACACAAGAGATACTCTGTAATTCTATACCACTCTAAAGGAATGCGTGCTACGGACGCAAGTGACCAATCGTATTTAAAAAAAGCTACTGTATCTCCAGCAAATAGGGAGAAAGGAGAATGTGCGTGATTTTGGAACAATGCCAACGTTGCAAACACAGGAATGCATAGAAATGCGTGCTACGAACGCTGGTAATCTTGTGAGCACAGGAAAGCGTGAAAAATAACAGAAAAATATTTAAGAACTGTTCTAATTTGAGAAAAATACACTGAGTGTCTCTGTGTTTCTCTCCCATGCGCATGAAATAAATACTTAAAATAAACACTGAAATAAAAACGGAAACGTGGAAAAATGCAAGCTTGCGGATTGCTAAAGCAGGTAAGCCCCACAATATTATGTTTGGAGAAAAAGCTGCTGAACAGCTCGACCTGCTGCCCCCCCCGAAAGACACAGTCATTCATAGAATTATTGAAATGAAGGATTATATCAAAAGTACGCTGACAGCACGCGTTAAGATGAGCAGATGTTTTTCACTGCAATTAGATGAGTCTGTAGTCGATTTGGCCAATTTGCTCGTTTACGTTAGATACGAGTTTGAGGGTACGTCCCATGAGGACTTTCTGTTCTGTAAGCCGCTACCAACAGGAACTACAGGAGAGCACGTATTTCAGCTTCTGAATGAATTTATCAGAGAGAATGGCACTGGATACGAAGTGCGAGAACGACTGGATAAAATGTGTCGGAGTTTGTACAGACGGTGCTAGAGCAATGACAAGCCGACACAGGGGTGTAGTTGCACGAATTAGAGAGGTTGCTCCAGAAATTAATGGTTTCATTGCAACATCCACCGCGAGACCTTTGCCGTCAAGAAAATGCCTGACGATTTAAAATCTGTTAGACTGTTGTGAATTGTATCAAGGCTCGAAAAATTAATTCACATCTGCTTTACTCGACTAAACAGGCTCATCCCTCTCACTGAAATGGTGCTTTTTTATTTTTATGTGTTGTTTTTTTTCTGTAAAACACTTTGAGAAGCCACATTTTAATATATCAAACAAAGTTTATGTCACGAATATAGTCCCCCCTCCTTAAGGGTGCTCCAGCCCTTTCACGTGAGACTTTATTCTGTGCACCTGCTCCCTATTCCCAGCCCACCTCAAAAGCCAGGTGCTGACGCTCATCCGGGCTCTGCATCTGATTTCCGTATCGTGGGAGTCCGGGACCTGGAAGCGCCTGGTCCCGTTAAGGTTTTAATCTCGGTTCCCGTTCCTGTTCCCTGTCCGCCGGTTCCGACCCGGCCTTCTTGTTTTTAATTCCGCGTTCTGATGGATCTCCTGGTTTTGGACTTACCCTTCTGTTTTGGATATTCCCTAAGGACTACTCTTTTGGATTGTTCGCCTCGGCCACACCTCCCCCGTGCACCAGCGCACCTTGGACACGCCCCCCTGTCTTCAGCCCCGTATTCCTGCATGACGTTTTCCCTAGTGTTTCCCCACTCCTTCGGATTGTGTCGTCCGCATAGGGTCCGAAAAGAACTGTTCATTACAGTTCATTATTATAATATTTATTATATGTATGTGTGAGTGTGTGTGCACATGTGCTCATGTTGGTCATTGATAATTTCTGGGGTTCCTATGAGATGGTGACTTGTAGGTGGTACTTGGATGCTTTGGTTGGATTAGGGGTGATACTTGGTCCAAAAAGTTCGAGAACCACTGACATAGATCAAATACTGAATTCCCGTCATCTTTGGACTTCCTTACACAAAGTGGAGGTGCCTTGTGCAAACAGTGACAAAATCATGTTTAGTCATGGCTTTTTTAGCAGGCACTAGTCAAAATCCACAATCAATCTACAATCTCCTACAAACTCCACTACTGCTGATAGGCATACGGGCCTGCTTGTTTTTATTTATTTCGACACACTGACCACGTCTGACGCATAATATGATTGAGATGTATGTCCGTCATTGAAGCAGTTGTATTCCAGAATAATTCAAAATGCTACTATGTTGCAGCCTTGGCTCCCTAGAGAGGAACATTTACCAATTTCTATCAATTGTCCTTCTCCCTCTCCATAATGAAATGGTTGGAAAACCTATAGTGGAGCTCACTGTAAGAGTAAACGTGGGTAAAACTATCCCCACAAGAGCACTATGTACAGTAAGCCATGCCAAAGAAGCAGTTAGTTCAAACCGGAAGTCCCTGCAATCTAGGTGAACACCGACCATGACTGATGCTCTACTTAGAAGCCGAGGCTTTGGCAGGAGTGAAACAGTCTAGCAGCTGGCAAAAACTGACATTACTGATCAGCAGCCAAAGTTGGATGTCCAAATGGCTATAATCTTAATAACTGTAATATCCTCCTTGATGAGCAGTGTCCACTTCCAGGGCAGCTGTCTTGAAGGCAAGGGCACATAATGAACGTGTTGAAGGAGTCTGGAAAGAATGAGACTGTGGTTCAAAACTCCCAAGAGCATCCATATATCCTGTGGCGCGGGGCTGGCCTTTTGGCATAGTGCGTTTTGCTGCATGTGTGTGGACTTAGTTTTCAGAGCCTTGGAGATGGCAGATTGAGTCTCAGATCCTACAACACACAATGCAGGTGCAGGTGCTCAAGGAAGTGATAAGGTGTGAGGCACACAGCCCATCAGTTCGAGCAAATGGATGCTACTTCCCATCTCAGTCACAGACCAATGACCCCTCACTCCCTGATGATGTCAAACTCCTCTTCAGATGGAAGACTCTGTCACTACTAGCATCTGGACAGAAAACCCCAGTGGAGAAGCTGTTCCTGCTGTGGCTCAGGTGAAGTAGGCATTTATCACTGTTAGAGGAATGCCTGTACTGTATATATTTTGAGGAATTAAACCTTTCCCATTATTTTGCTTTCAAGTGATCCTTGTATTTAAGAGTATTTCACAGAGGTTAATATAGGGAGGCCAAAAGCATAATGAAGGGGAAGACAGCTTGGTTTATATGTAAGGTATTCAATGGTTAAGGTTTTGTTTATGCTGTTGGGCCTTGGTGCTGCAGCTCTTTAACACTACATGATGTGTTCTGTGGCTCAGTAGGGCCTGGCTCAGCCCTTGAGACCGAGACACCTTGGACAGAAAACATTAAAAATACCCAAAATGAGAAAGTTACTAGGCTCATTGTGGGCTTTTGGTTCTGTTTCCCTATAGTCCCGTAGCCAGCGCTGGAAACAAACTTCCAAAAGTATGAGATCTACTTAGAACCCCATTGAAAATAATCATTTAAATTAGCCTGTCAAACAAAACCTAAATGTACTGTATTTGGGAAGTGGAAGGATATCATAGTACTCAGGAAAACCCACACAAAAGCAAGAACAAGTAAACACCACACTCACAGGCCCAAAGGCAAATTTCATTTTTGTAAAAGTTAGCAAATTATCAGCTCAAGATCTGTTTTTTTAATTAGTACAAAAATAAGAGTAAAACAATCATAACATTAAGACAGTTACTGTTTCAGTGCCTTTCTTACCTCCCTGTGCAACTGCAGTTTCCCCTTCCACTAATCCTAGTTAAGATTTTCTTTAGTTGCCAACAAATTAAAACATACATATGGGCTATGAAAATTGTCCTGCTTATTCTGACACCCAATTGTGTTTTTATGGTGATTCAATAAACACAAAAGCATCACTATTATTCACAGGTGTTTTTTCTTGCTTTGTCCTCATGGTAAGCTCCTAAAAATAAAGAAGCCCCACACATGGTTCTGCTAAGTTAATGGGATCTCAGTTGTGGAAGCCACAGGCCGCAAGCAAAGCAATTTCAAATGTGGAGCTGAGGAATGGACAGGCGTCACCTTTGTGTCTTAGATAAGTACAATCCACTTACTTTCTTACAAAGTTGGATCTGGGTCACAAATGATTTAGTGCAGGGGGAATCTGTAGTGCAATATACAGTCTTAATAATCCCTGTCACACTTCATGCATCAATGCTGAATAAGGCAAGAATGCACATTTTATTCAGTCAGTTTTCAGCCTGGGGTTTCTTAGGTGATAAAGCAATGAGCCACACCTGCTTGAAGTTAACAAGGGCTGGTTTGGTGATCTGTCAAACTCAAACATAAATGATTGGGGTTAGAGGACAGAACCTTAAAACACAGAATTGACAGCACTTCTGTGCTGTGGAGCTGGATGTTTCACTGCATCAATGGAAGAAGACAGTCTGCTTTATATGGGGATATTTTAGCTAATATATTCAGCGCACAGATAAAGCAGAAATGACACTGCCGCCTATGTGAAATAATACATGTCACTTATTGCTTTGACATAAAACATTTTAGCTGGCGACATTATTCAGTAAGTGTTCCTTTCATCATAACCACGAGATTAAATCTCTTGAAAATTTTCATTTGTGAGCTCTTGAGATATCTGCATTCACACCTCCCCAGAGAACTTCAATATGAGCCCGCTATTTTGCTGCAGCACTGACCCCTGTATTAATAATAGAATTCACATTAAGAGCTGTGACAAAGGTAATTATTTCCCGTGTATACAAAGTATATTAAGCTTGTGACTATGCAATACTTTATGACACATTGTGGATTTATTATTTGAAAATATGTATTTAAGACGCAACACACAGGGAATTACAGAAGTTTAACTCATTTTGCAAGTTTCATATAGTAGTTTTTTAAAAGGCATATTTGAAAAAAAGATACATTTTTTTGTGATCCAAAAGAATTACAATCAAAATATACAGCACTAACGTCCGATCCAGGGTGTATCCTGCCTAGCGCCCGTTGCTTGATGGGATAGGCTCCCCCACAACCCTGAATTTGATGAAGCGGTTAGAAAATGGATGAATATACTCAGCGGAAAATGAAATCACAGTAAATTCTAGACCCTAATGATGTCTATCAGAAACCTTTATTTCTGCACTCCTCCCATGCAAATGACGTTTTCTTGGAAATAATCTAGTGAGCCAATCTGAGTCTATACACACTGGCCCAATGAGTGCTGACCTTACAACCCAAATATGAATTCACTCACTGCCTGGGAGTCTCACTTACTGCACTGAGGTATAAAATCCTGTGAAATCAGTCAGAGCAGAAATTAAAAAATCCCATAAAAATGTCTTAAGCCCAAGTGGCCTACTCATTTGAAAAAAACAAATCACGTCAGATGTAACAGCATCATAAACCATCAACCTAAAATATTACCACAAGCTATTTTTAATAAGTCAAGGCCAGGCAGAGCTGTTGAATACACTCCAAAAATGAGTCAAAGTCTTTCTGCTCAGTATGCAAGAAAGGTCCTTCGTATGTTCTTTTCAAGTAAGACTAGTCTGAAACAGAAGCAGAAAATATCCATCCAGTATCGAACGTACCTAAATTCTGATCACATGACACTTCATCGTGTAAGCTTTCTTGGTCTTAACTTTCTTTATGCTTTATGAGTACATTCAGATACATTTCCATCTAAAGTGCATCTCAATATTGAGGAAATATAGAAAAGTCAGTGAGGGTAGATTTACTAGAAAAAAATAACCTCATATGAAAAACGCTTCAAGGTATGTCAGACAAAGAAGTGTCTGCTTTTTTCCCCAAAGTTGATGGATCGTTCCAAAATCTGTTGAGACATTCTCAGAAAAATAAAGGTCATTTATCTGCTTAAACCTTTGGAAACAGGACATTTGTAAGGAGCCTTGTTTTAAGTGAGTCTTAGAAGAATGTCTTCTTTATACATTTGCATCAGTGTTTAAGATGAATGCAGCTAAAATAAAGCTAATTATTTGTAGAAATATTATATTATCCCTGGGGTGGGAGGGCTATGTTGCTTTGTACATCTTCTGTTCTCGGTTAAGGTCTTCATCAGCTATCACTATCAGCATGTGGCACTGCTGTATAATGAAAGGGAACATGGAAAAGAACTATTGAATGTCAAAGAGGTCTTTCAGCTCTGATAAGGCATATTTTAAGGTGAACTCCCACTGGTCATAGCTACCTAATGAGCCTGAGGTATTAAGGTTCTGTTTAAAAATTTTCAGCTAATTCATGGGAGACTAACTAAATTGAAAATTGAAACTGAAATCAAAATAAAGCATTGTTTAGCATTCTGTTTTGTTTGTGTAATAAGTTTAAAAAACAATTCAATCTGATGAAACACAAAATTTATTGGAGCATTATCACCAAATATGTGCTTTTCTGGTTTACTTTTAAACAGCTAGAACCCAAGATGTAGGCACTATCATGTCCTTTCAGCAATGTACTGTATTTGCTGCTTGTTATCTGAAAGGCTTTTGATATAGAAAGGAAGATCTACCATTTTTACTGAAGCATTATGATCTCTTTATTGCTTTTAATGGTTTTATCACACACGGCAGAAACACATTTTTCAATGTCTTTCATAATCAAACAAATGGTCAATAAGAGCAGGTGTACAGCACACAAAGTGTCCGCTTAAGACGTTTAATGAGGCTATATTTAATAAGCTTAAATGGAACATTGTGACCACCTGTCTTCTAAAGCTTATTTAATATGCTGCCACAGAATAGCACCAGAGACTCCATCAAGAGGCTTTGTGAAGATGGAAACATTTTAAAGTAAACACAAGTGAAATACATTACAGTATCTAATGAAAGTCAGTGGTTTCCTTTTTACACTATTTTCATATTTCAATGTTTTCCAGGCCCCCTTGCATGTTTTATGTCATTAATTGTAATTTATTAACTGCTGTCATTATAGGACCTAGTTTGACTGAAATAATTATCAATGAGCTAACATTTTATCTTCACATGACTAATTCAAATTGTATGGTAAATGTTTTTTAATTGATTATTGATTATTTTTAATTAACATTTTTTAAATAACATTGCATATTTAAATATGCACAGTACAATAAATGATGATATGCAAGCAATCTGTAGTATGCTGTTCTTCCTGGGCTACCTGAGGACTGTATAAATATACCTTACAATTAATTAGTAGCTCCAATGTCATGGCTTAACTGACTAAAAGCTATTCTGCGGTTCATCATGATGTAAAGAATAAATTAAATTGCAAGTGTTAAAAGAGCTTTGATTTTGACTGAGAGTTCAAGAAATTGCTACTACCAGTTGAACAATTTCACAGCCTGTGCCCATGATGACTATCTTTGCTTGTCTATCTGTAGATGACTCATCACTTCTGTCTCCTTTCTTGCTTTGACAAATTGATGTGCTTGTCTGATGAACACTCCTATGTTTTATGAGTTATTTTTCTTTTAAAGTTGTTATGATCCACATCGACCATTGACACACTTTAAACATGGTGAGTAACAAATGCACATGACATTTGTGTTTTCTGTAAATGAATACATTTTGTGTAGCTACTTACTGTATATTGAAGCAAATTAGCTAAACCTTTAGCTCTAGAAATCTGTTCATATATTTATCAACAGACGTTGATAAATATATGAACAGCTCAAAGGGATATTTTGAGTACTTACATTAAACATAAGATCACACTTGCTTGTATTTCAACTCTATTCCTTAAAGTAGAACAGAGAATGAGTTTTGTGGTGACACTTGTCTTGGAGAGCATTTTTAGGGCTTTAATTGTTTGGTTAAATTACAAAAACTACTCAATAAATCATATTTCAGTAAGTGTCAATTAGTATTTGATTACTAAACTTTCCTACGGGCTTTCCTAAGTCACAATTACGAGATATAAAGTCAGAATTCTGAGTTACTAAGTCGGAATTCTGAGTTACTAAGTCACAATTCTGAGATATTAAGTCGGAATTCTGAGTTACTAAGTCGGAATTCTGAGATATAAAGTGGCAATTCTGAGTTACTAAGTCGCAATTCTGAGTTACTAAGTCACAATTCTGAGATACTAAGTCGCAATTCTGAGTTACTACGTCGCAATTCTGAGATACTAAATCGCAATTCTGGGTTACTAAGTCGGAATTCTGAGATGCTAAGTCACAATTCTGAGTTACTACAGTAAGTCAGAATTCTGAGTTACTAAGCCGCACTTCTAAGATACTAAGTCGCAATTCAGAGTTACTAAGTTGCAATTCTGAGTTACTAAGTCAGAATTCTGAGTTACTTAGTCGGAATTCTGAGTTACTAAGTCGCAATTCTGAGATACTAAGTCGCAATTCTGAGATACTAAGTCAGAATTCTGAGATACTAAGTCGCAATTCTGAGTTACTAAGTCGCAATTCTAAGATACGATAGCACGTTTTTTTTACTACCTGGCTGAAACGGGCTTCCACGGGGAAACGGGCTTCCATAGTTTTGCAAAGGTAATGAATTAGCTCCTAGAAAAAGAGGTACACAGATTAATAGGGGGCCCTTTCCAAAATGCACTACCATGGAACATACATATACTGTATAAATAAAACTCTTTAAGAATTAACCTATGAGTATTTTGCAAACAAGTAAGATGGCAACTCACCCTGAACAAAACAGTCATGAATAATGGGATTGTAATTTAAATATCTGCGAACAAATATATGTGTCAAAGAATCAAAGAAACAAGTTAAATATTTTGGGGAAAATGTTATTCATTATGAATATTTTGTATTTCCTATAAAATAAAACCTACATGCTCAACATACTCCTTCCTGCTATGGTGAACTACGCCATTTGTTATACTCCTGCTATGGAATGACATGCTATACTATCTTATTTTTATAAACTTCTTTCAAGGCCTTGATAAACATCTTCATTGCTCACATTTGTATTGCTTTAATTCTTTGGTTAAATCACAAAACAATGTCCATTAAGTCATATTTCAGCAGAAACAAGTATGAATGGAAAAAAAAGTCCTTTTACTTATTTGTTCCCAAGTTAGATTATTTAACAGGAGGGCAAAATGCTCAAGAAAAAAAATGCTTCTTTATATCCATGAATCAAGACGCAGGTGAGATTCAATTATCATCAGGGACTTAAGACTGCATGTCAGGTAGTTTAGCATTAACAGCTCCTGTTTGGTAGCTATTACAACTCTTTTCAGCCAATCAATACATACCAAAAGCCTGGCCACTGTCACTTTTCCCTCAGAAGGCAGACTTAAACTTGAAAAATTTATCAGCAGCTGAAGAAAAGAAATTCATCATCACAATCAATAGTGGCTGCTGTTACGCTGGCATAGATGTATAAGACCTATCTGAAGCATTCTTCTTTCCCCATGATATATCTATATTTAGGCAGGTATGAGGCAAAGGATCAATATGCTGCCGGCAGCTAATATTTCACTCAGTGTCTTGGCTGGACACTGTGTGTTCCACTCTCATAAAATGACTTGTCATGCACTGCTGGGCCTTGTCTAATGTGTGGCAGATGGGAGCAGGTGCAGATTAGTATGGGGATAATAGTTTATTTCAGAGGTGTGCACAACATTCTAATGCACAAGAACATTGGGGATGGAGGAAGATTTTGAAAGAAAAAGCAAGAGATGAAGAACTGCGACGTGCCACAGATTAATCACCAACCTTCACAGGATGGCTAGAAAGTGTTGCTTTACCTTAACGAAGTAGCCCTGTCACCCTGCTCATCTTCTAGGTCAACTTTAAGCTCCTGACTTGCTAACTTCATAACGTTCACTCCCCTCTGTCAACAGAATAGACACAAAACTAATGTGAAGACATTATCTGCGAAGACGAGCATTTTTTCCCCACTTTCAATTGAGTTGCCTTGACTAAATCTGTTTTTGTATTATTTATCCTGGAACTTTATCTTTGGTAAGTGAAAATGTTCAGACTTCTCAAAAATGTGCTCCGCATTCTGATGAGCTAGATCAAAAACAAAACTGAACAAAAGGGAAAGCAGTCCATGAGATTTAGTTGATAGAGAAGTAGGGACATCAAGGTCTTGACCTTTAATATTTAATAAGCAAAATTTGATTATTTGAGTGATATATATTTCACTAGGGGGTGCCAATTATTAGTTTGCAGACCCCTTGGGCTAGCTGTGATCTAGTTTTATCCCAATATGAGAACCTCAGTTCAATACAGCATTTATACCAATTCGACTTTCACACAAGACTGAAACCCTGAAACAGGATCTCAGGAGATGGAAGGCATGCAAAGGTGATTACGGATCATTCATCCTGAATGCAGGGCTTAAAGTCAATCCTCAGTAAGCACCTTTAAAACAATGTTATGTGTACACAGGGGGCTGAGTGGTCCCCATTTTGATAGGCATTGGGGCTGTTGTGCAACAGACCAGAACATTTCATAAAAATGATAAGGCAAAGAGTAGCTGCTTGGGATTTGGAAATTGAAAATGGATTGATGGGAGTAGAGAAATGATCACACACACATACACACAAAACAACTTCAATTTTTATTTGATGTCTCCTGTGACAGTTATGCCTCACAGTGGACTAGTAACTGGTTACTGATGACATTTTGTCCAGATTCAAAGTCAACAAAGCTGTGTCATTCCATGTAATTGAGGGTTAAAAATTACACAGATTGAATTACTACAAAATTACTACAAGGAATTCAAACAAATGTATCATGCACACAAATTGCTATTAAATTAGATGTTTTAGCTTCTTTACATGATGTATTTAACCTACCATGTGGTTTCTGAAAGTCTATGATTTTAGAAAGGTGAATTTTACATAATTCCTACACAACAATGTAGATGTTTTCTGTCATGTAGATCCTGAACAGTACACTGCTGTTCTTCTTTTTTGTATTTTTATCTTTAACACAAAATTAAATTTTTCAACAATATCTAGTTCATTGCAAATAAATTTAAACACCGAAAAAGTGCTACAAGCAAGCATTGGAGCAAGGTTTAATGGTATAACATGCAATAAATGTAATATAAACTTCATATCAGTACTCTTCATGTTATTAAATCTGAGCTGAACGCTAAAAATATAATCAATGTAAAACAAAATAAAAATATACAGGAATACAGTGTGTTACACAACAAAAAATCATTATTTTCTTATACACTGATTAACAAAACAATTTTGTGCACTGCCATTTCCATGAGCAGAGATTAAGAGCAGGCTGAAGGTAGACCACTAATTGACCTCTGTGGCACAAACAATTAGACTGTATGTCCATGAAACAGACATGTGTGCTCCTCACTGTTCAGGATTAATTGCTATTACAGGTGGTGCCTTGTAAAAATATGCTTTAAAAACCTGTTGGCAGTTAATGACCCAAACAGTAATACATACAAAAAGGAAAAAAAATATATTTTTTTTCCAGACTTGCCATTAACATTTTAAATTCAAAATACATCCCATGATGACGTTTATAGTACTGATTCAATGAATATATTGCGAACAATGACTCCCTTTAGACCAGGGATAATCTCTAAGAAATCTGTGAGACTCAGGAGCTGTAAAAAGTCAGAGTACCCTGTTCCCCACATATTGTGAACAGGTACTAGATCCAAAAATTAAAGCAATTATTTTAGAACATTGTTGTCTAGATTAAACTGATTAAAATATAATTAATAAAATAATGAAAAAGTTCTAACCTTCTAATATACTGTGTCATTCAAAAGATGAATGTTGTAGTACTGCAGAATACTACAGAATCTGTTGCTAGCAATCAATAATAATGCTACATTAGCAGCTGCACTTGGTCTTTTCACTGGTGACGTTATTACAATGAATTGTGTCTGAAGTTTCTGCTTAATCCTCAATTCTTTGCCCTTCATATCTCAAAGACAGCCTGCAGGCTAGAATTGGCCTTTGCTGACTCTCTTCTGACAGTGAATAAGTTTTCCTTTCTGTGGTTTACTTTTATCTCAGGGATCACACTAAGAGTGGGTCAAGATCAATGCCACTATTCACAAATCTACAGAGACCCCAAGTGATTTTGATAGACCTTACATTTGGTAAATTTCCTTTGCAGCCCAATTTCCTTACAACAACGTCAGAACTAAACAGTATTGTTTATTTTCTCTCAGTCTTTCTATGTATTTTATTTACAGCTTTAAATGCCAACATGCACTTATATGTTTTAAATGTAGTAGTCCTTTCTTATATTAAAATAACAATGTTTTCTTCATTATTAAACAGTGAGAAACAGTGCTGTATAATACAAAAACAACATAAATCGTACATGAACTTTATTGTTTTTACATGCATAAGCTTGAAAAGTTACCAAGAAAAATTAATTTAGCTGAAATGTAATTTTCATAGTGAATTCTAGGATTAGAAAACTGCACCTGTAAAATACTCATGTTTGACAGAAGAATGTCTTTGAATTTACTTAACTTGCATTAATTACACGTTTCTGTATTATTTTTAAACGCCTTTGCTATTTGTAAAGAATTTTAATTTTTAAAATATTTATGTATAGTTAAAATATATTTTACAAAACAAAGCTTCCCCTGTTATGTTGGAAGCAGGTGTCTTTACTCTTGAATACTTCATTTCACTGACACTTCACAGTCAATCCACCAGGTGGCCACAAACATCCAGTTACAGAAATCGCTGAGGATTAATGACTGTATGCAAGGAATACACATTTAAAACCTGAACTGTGTTTATGCTGAGTTTTACTTTCACTTATTCGACACAGTGTTATACAGAAAATTTAACAAAACAAGCACTTTTTGTCCAAAAGCTGGTCAAAGAAACAATAATAGTTTTTATGTCATATTTAATCTAAATGCTGAATAATTCAGTAGAAAACTAAAAAATATGGTATGCTACATGGATTTGTTTGAAAAACGTACATTTGAATGATTTTTAAGAATGAAAATAAACTGAGCTTAGCCAGGAGAGAAAACAAAAACTGTGATGTGAAACATTGAATTCAAATAATTTAAAAATGGCCTTTTCACAAATGCCTTTAAAGAGGAGAGAACATTGAAGAATTATGAAGAAACATTGCACTTATCTTTCCTCTTTGTTTCCACTGAAGGAAAATGATCATATTGGGTGCGCAAATGATGTTGCATTGTGGATCTGAGACAGAAGGGACATCTTTTAAAATGTATGTGAAGATATATAAACAACAACAGCTAACCAAAGAACAAGATATGACATTATGATAGATTACCTTCTTACCTCATTGATTAGTACTGGGGGACAAAAACATCACTGAAACAAACTGACAAAAATCAATCCTGCCCATAAGATTAAATCAATTCAGCCCAAATTGGCTGACCTGTGGACAGCACTATTATTAGGGAAGGAACAAGAAACGTAATTAGTATTACAATGACTTTCAAAGAAGGACAAAATGACCTTGTTTGAATCTTAGAACTTAAAATGTCAGATAATTTAAAAAATGTTCGAATGTCATATTGCAGGAAGCACTTTTGACAATATTATGAACACTTGTTTTGCAGGTCGGTCAAATATTTCACTGTCATACGCACCAAGGAACATTTATATATGCAGTTTAAAAAAAACAGGTATTTTTTCCCCCACAGATATTAAAAATAATTTTCAAAATGATCCTGGCATAATTATTAACCTGGATTGATAGGTAAAGGTCTTCTAACCTTTACGTGAAAGTATACACATGAATTTTTAAAATGCACACAACCTAGCAAGCAGGTTACAGTACATACCTATCTAGAATACAGTGAATAGTGCCATTCGTGTGCAGATACTCTCAGTATGCAAAACAAGGAGCTACAACAGCAAGAACAGAATAAAAAAGGTATAAAAAGTTAAATATAAGCAAAATGCAATTGTATCTCCAAGGGTATAATAATACCCTTGGAGGTACAGTTTCTTGATGGATTAAACTGTATTCCCTAGAATGTCAAAGGGCTTCAGTCTGCTATTATGGTACTTCAAGGAATAAACAAACTTAATTTTTGCTCTCTGTACATTATGGAACGGGAAAGGAGAGACAAAAGCCAATCTCTTTCTTCCCACAGCTGGTTCCACTGGACCAAAGGGATCCCTCTGAGCAACACATCAAGAAGATGAATGTTGGGCACATGGAGCCAGACAAGGCCTGCTCATTTAAGACATCGTTGTGGCTCAGATGAATACGGGGTGCTGCCCCCCCTAATGGAGAACTGCTGCTCATTTGACAGGAGGCGATAAATAAAAGAACCACAATGCCACAGAGCGTGTTTGGAAGTGGCATACCAGCTACAGTGAAAAATGGCAGATAAGACTGCACTGGCCTCCCCACAATAGGATCCCAGGGAAGAACAGTACTTTACAGGTTAAATAAAACAGAATGAGTGTGTCTAGGAATCAGCAGCACAATGGGACATTATACAGCAGTGATTCTCAACCAGAATTCAGCCATGGGCCACACTGGACATTTAAAAGAACTAAAACTGCCTATAAATGGATGGGAAAGAATAATACTATTGGTAGGGCATCATCTAACTGGGCTGTTCAGCACCATGAACACAGAGTACTATACAATGTCATTATGTTATTCTAATATTACAGCAAACACCCACTGACAAACACCCAATGTACTGATTTATCAAAATAGGTTGCATATACAGTATAGTGGCACAGTGGTGAGCTTTACTGTCTCACAGTACTGGGGCCCTGTGTTTAGTTCCAAACCTGAGGGGGTTCTATCTGCATGGAGTTTGTAAACACAGACAGGCATACAATCTCACGGGGGCTGATTTTGTTCAAAAGTCAATTAACCTGCCAGTACGTCTTTGGAGTTTGCGAGAAAACCAGAGCACCTGGAAGAAACTCACATGAACACGGAGAGAACATAGAAACTCCACACAGTTAGCACCCTAGGAATTAAACACAGCACCCCAACATGATGAGGCAGCAATGCTAATCACTGCACCACTTTCTTCCCACAGCGAGAAATCCTTGAGAAACCAGATTATCTAGAATGTAAATAAACTGTGCACACTTTCTTATTAACTGACAGGTATATAACTCAAAATATTACCAATTGTAAGCCTTTCTGTCTGAGACAGGCTGGAGTTGAGGCCTACAATTACCTAGTGTGCCACAGCTGAGAAGTAATCAATGGCCTCGTTTTTTGTTCCATTTTCAACGTGGAAGAGAGGTGGCCTGAGCCAGCAGCTTTAAACAGGTGATAGACAAACCCAAGGATCCGGTGAATGCACGTTTAAATGACATTACAAGGAAACTCGTTCCCCACAGTGGTAGGGTGATAAACTGCAAAGATTAAATCTCAGCCCACACAAAGCAAAGGGCTAAGACAGTTTTCTTAAAAACTGCAGCTACAACACTTGACAGGACATCAAACGCCTTCAGCTTTTTCCATATTTACATAGCTGCCTAGCTGTCAAGGAAGCCAATAACTTCAAACAGTCAATGAAACTAAGGGCAGTTCATGGCGTGAAAAAAATTTAAAGATTGCTTCATGTATAAAGTACACAGTACATCAGTTCTTCTAACTTAATGTCTGTGGGTTACAGGACTGCAAGAACAAGAAACACGCATTGCTGAAATTTTAAAATAGGCACAACATATTAGCAGTTTATACCTACATAGAAGGCAATGTTTTATATAGGAAAAAATACAATGGTAGCAATACAATCAAGGATTTTTCCATCATTACAAAGACACTTCTCACATTAATGACACAATGCAATGACTTTTCTCTCTTTAAACTGAGTAAAAACATAAAAGGGGCCTGTAATGTTAATTCAATTCATTCAGAATTTGGGGAAAAAATGATTAAGAAAGTTTGCAGAGTATGATACACTTTAATCTAAGACTAAGAAAATCTTCTGGACATTTCAGTGTCATTTATCACTGAAAAGGCATGGATACTCCAAAATATTTTTAAAAAACATGTAACAACGCATCTGAATAAATAGCTTATATTGGCTGTAAAAAAACATAAGGTTATTTCTAAATCAAGACAATACGAACAGGCGCTGTTCATTCCAAGTGTCTTTTAAAATTAAAGTCAAGGAGACATGTGGATAGGTTTCGCTACATCTTATGTCAGGTGGAGATGATTGTTCATTGCTTTTCCTGCACTCAGAAGCACGCACAACTAATAACGTCTCCTCATCTCAGATTTTTCACACAGCCAAAAGCAGAGCCTTCGTTGTAGCATCTATATTTCCCAAGAGGTCTTCAACTCGGCCACAGAAGCAGGCCTGAGGTTTCTTCCTGTTTCAGATGTGAAATTTAACATTGTGTTTTTGTCTCCTCTGACAAATTGAAACCAAGTGTTAAAGGTGTAAAGGGAAAAAAATGTTTTAAAAATCTGAAGGTCATTTCTAACTGTTTCAGGAACACTAAGGTATTTAGCTCAGTTTCTAGTTTTTATGGAATAATACCATATTTTCTTTAACATTTATCACGGTAAATTTTCATTGTGTTTCTGCAGACACCAGAATATACTTTTATGAGAGCTGGGTGTAGAATCCCACAACCCTCTTCACAAGTTCATAATGATTCCTGTTGTTGTACTAAGTTTACACTGTCAAGCAAAAATAATCAGTTTAATTCTATGAAAAGCAGCAACAAAACCATATTTATTTTGTAGGTTCTGTTTCTGTTTTTACTATCTGTGTAACACTTATGATATATTTTAAGTCATTCCCTTTCTTTCTTATTCATTTAACAAAAACATTGTCAGTTAAAACAGTCAGTTTACAAAGACTCCTGCCATAAACACCAGAGATGTCAGGCATGCATGTCAAGTTACAGGAAACAATTGGAATAAACTGTACTTTTCCATTTAGGAAATTATAACTAGTTTCTTGCAAGCCACCTTTAACGTAACTTTCTGTCAATGTAAAGCCGTTTCTTGTAATTTACTATACATTTTTCATATCTCCATTTGCATGGACTCTTTTTTATAATTTTTTGCATATTCACATTCATTTCCTTATCAAATAAATTCTAACTGGTTTCATAATGACATAATGTTTCATCAAGGAGGACAAACCATTTTATAAATTATTTTGAAGAAAACAGAATTTGTTCACCAATGAAGTGCAGCACTTTAGATGTCTCTTGTACCCAGTACTGACCAGAACCACCGCTGCTTGGTTTATCTGATAACATTAAACTATGAAGTCCAATTCTAATTGCTTGGCTGAAAACACAATGCAGTGTATAGTTTTAATAATACTAGTCAAAACATTATAGCCCGCTGTACTTGTTATATTATATCATGAATCTATATATATACTAATGGAAAAATGAAATGCAACATTTTCTGGAATGAGAATACTATAGCTATAGCTTATGTACTTTAACAAAAAGTTTTAGGCCCTCTGACCAGCAATACAGCTTGTGCAGTGAGGCATTGCAGCTTGGCAATCACACAAAAGCTCATTAGGTGCATTTTTACCCAACAAGGTCCAGGTGGAACAATGCCTAATCAGATCACCTTTAAAAAGGCCTTAATTCAAAGCTTAAGTCACTGCAAGAAAAAGGCCACACTTTTCTGTGCCTTCCATAATGCCTCAAATGTCACCAGAAGCAAGGGAGAGGGCCATTGGCATTCTGCAGGCAGGCATATCATGTCCCAGCGTTGTGCGACACTATGGAGTAAGCCGCTACACTGTGTCCTGACTGCAGAGAAGGTTTCAGCAGACTGGCAGGATAGATGACTGTCCAAGATCCAGTCACCCTCAAGTGACCACACCAGAGCAGGAGCGACACATCAGACTTTCCTCTGGGAGATAGTTTCAGATCTGCCACTCGTATTGCTGCTGAAACTACCGGTAGACACAATGCCTGCATCAGTGACAGGACAGTGAGGCTCCATGCTGCTGGCCTTAGAGCAAGGTGCCCTGTCAGACATCCACTGCTCACACCTCCTAGATGTCACACCGGACTGGCTTGGGACAGACAGAGGCTGCGATGGACTCAGCAGTGGCATCAGATCTTCTTCATGGATCACTGTTCAGCCTGCTCCACACAGACGGGAGGTGTTGCGTTTCTTTTTTCCATCAGTATATATAGTGGGTATGATTATCATTTGAAGCAATGAACATTGTGCCTGCAAGAAAAAACACACTTTCTCCTGACCATCAGGTGCTTTTCCTGTCTGCAGCTGATGTAAGGAGGACAATAGCCAACGTTAATCCATGTTAGGCTGCTGGAACTGATAATATACCTGGTTGCATGCTCAAGGAATATGCAGTACAGCTAGCCGACATCCTCACAGATATTTTTAATATCTCCTTGAGCTAGGCAATCATCCCCGTATGCTTCAAGTCCACCACTATTATACCAGTGCCGAAGAAGTCAGCCATGTCCTTCCTCAATGACTATCATCACGTGGAACTCCAATTATCATGAAGTGCTTTCGAGAGACTAGTCATGAGCCACATCAAGTCCAGACTCTCTACCCCTTTGGACCCCCTTCAGTTTGCATACCGCCCCAACCAGTCTACTGATGAGGCTGTATCTCTTGCCCTTCACCTGGCCCTGTCCCACCTGGATAAGAAAGACTCTTATGTAAGAATGCTGTTTATTGACTTCAGTTCAGTATTTAATACAATCATCCCCCAGAAGCTGACAGAAAAATTGAGCTTGCTGAAGCTTAACACCTCCCTTTGTAACTGGATTCTGGACTTTCTGACCGAGAGACCTCAGACAGTCCAGATCGGTAATAACATCTCCAGCACCATCACAATGAGCACCGGAACCCCCAGGGCTGTGTGCTCAGTCCACTGCTGTTCACATTGATGACTCATGACTGTACTGCCTGTTCAAACTGCATCATCAAGTTTGCTAATAACATGACAGTGGTGGGCCTCATTAGCAACAATGATGAGTCACCATACGGAGAGGAGGTGGTACAACTAGTGGGCTGGTGCACAAACAACAACCTATGTCTTAACTTCAGGAGGGCCCACGCTGATCACTCCCACTGTACATCAATGGCTCTCCTGTGGAGACAGTTAGAGGCACCAAGTTTCTTGGTGTACACATTACTGATGACCTCACTTGGTCCCTCAATACCACCTCCTTTGCCAAGAAAGCACAGCAGCATCTCTATTTCCTGCGGCAACTGAGGAGAGCAAACCTTCCTCTGCCCATTCTTACCACTTTCTACAGAAAGTGTAGAGTGTCCATTGAGAGCACGTTGACCAGCTGTATGGCTGTTTGGTTTGGGAATTGCAACACTTCAGACCACAAGACCCTGCAACGAATTGTTGAAACAGCTGAAAAGATAATTGGAGCCTCCCTCCCTCCATTCCATTTCTGTCATCATAAACGCTGCATACACAGGGCCTCCAGAATAGTAGATGACCCCTCCCATAAACTCTTTGCCCTCCTACCATCTGGGAAAAGATATTGCAGTGTATGGGCTAGCTCCACCAGACTGTAACACCTTCTTCCTGCGGGCTGTCAGACTCAACACCCTGGAATCTACTTGCACCCACTCCAAATCCAGAAACAGGGTTTAAATCCCCAGTGTGTTGTGTATATTGTATTATTTACCTTGTAATTTGCACTATCTGCACTTTGCACTATGTGTATCCTGTCTACAATGTCTACAGTATGTCAGTGTCCTTTCTGTCCTGTCTATATTTGCACCGGGGACGAGAAGGAACGATATTTCGTTCCACTGTATACTTGTATATGGGTGGAATGACAAATAAACATGAACTTAAAATTACTATGAATGAAAGTGAATGTTTTTAACAAAATAAAACCAATTCTGGTGAGAACTGAAGCTGTCTGGTATATACACTTTTTCACTTACAGTTGATACACAGTTAACAAATAAAGAGAAGTCTAAGTGTATTATGAATAATAAAATATTACTGTAACTAAATTGAAAGCTTTAATGTATTAAATGTTTTTGTGTTGTGTTGTTTTGGGTTTTGTGTTGCATACTTGCAGAAAGACATGTTTGTGTTAATATTGTAACGCTTACGGCCGACAGGTACTGTGTAAGAGCCGGCTTACCAGAGCAGCAAGGGCGCCCGCCTGAGCCCCCGTTGCGTTACAATATAAAATGTTTTTCCATTATTGTGAAATCAATGTACAAGCAGAATAGGCAGATGTGATGGTTACCATTGCAGACTCACAGTTGGGAGTCTTAGATTCAATTCCAAACAGTGCCACATTCCATAATTCCATATGGAGTATACATATGGATCTCCTCCTGCCTCCTTAAGATGTGCTGGCTAGGTTACCTGACGTCTCTTAACTGTCCTTGTGTATCTCCCCGGACGTGGACTGGTGTCTCATCCTAGACATAAACTCACCTTGCTGCCCTATGCTTTTAGAATAGACTCTGAATTACTGTGACGCCTATTAGGAACAATTGCCTTTCTGGTAATGTGCAGATGCTACATTCAGAACAGTTGTCTCATTTAAATCTATATTTGTGTCACGTTGACAGCTTTCAGTTTGGCTTTTAAAACATGACATTTGTTTGAAACCAACGAACTATCACATGTCCACACATTACAATTGCCATATTTTATCAGGCAAGGACTCTTTACAAGAAAAATATAAAAACAAGTTTGTAATTTACCAATGATAATACAAGGAATTTGTATAGGAATGGTGCGTATATATACAAAATATATCATGTTACAACAGAAAAGAACCCCGATTTTGGGTCACTATTAACGATATAATTGTGAAAACAAATAGGAGTGGAAAACCTCACAATAATAATAATAATAATAATAATTATTATTATTATTATTATTATTGTGATTTTTATTGTTATTATTATTATTTATACGTCTACTACAAGAAGAAGTGCAATCAGAACAGCACTAGCAGATTAGCTTAACACTTAGACTTTTTCATTTGATATATAATACTGGACATAATTATGGAAACAAAAGACAAAGCAAGTACATAATGCAAATCATACATTACGGGGTAATAGCTTTCATGTAAAACTGTTACCTTACACGATTATTTTTTTAGTTGTCATGACAATATTATTGGGCAGCCTAATGCCTAACTTCACAGCAGCACCATTTAAGGTGGAACGAAAAACGCGAATAAGAAGCCAACTTCAGCCTCGTATCAAGCAGCCCATCAGAAAAGGTCAAACCGCCTAAATAAATACAGAATAGCAGTTTCCAAACAGCTACAAACCCTGTAAGGCCATTTTGAGCTGCTGTTTATTTTATACCTGTTCATAAAGCCAAGTCACTTTCAAGACTGCCCCGATTCGCCGTGGATCTGTCACGGAAAGGAACTTTTAGTTTGTTTTCTCTTCCTCGATCACTTTAATTGTCTGGAGTACAAGTAATCCTGTACTACACCCCGTATAAACTGGTCTCCAAAACAGCGTCAGCCGAAGAGAGTTTGATTTTCAGTCTCCAGACCCCTGCCAGCTGGAGAAAAAAAAGTTAGTCATGTCTTTTACATTTTCAGCTCACTTCTTTCTAAAAAACTTAAACAGTGTTTCAGCAAAAGAACCACGAGATTTTCCTAACAGGATAGCACCGGACTTATTTCCTTTTCACAAAAAAACCCCAACGAAATGGAACACTGTAGCCTTAAGGCCTGAGTTTGGAGAAAGGGAAATGTTTATTTTGCTTTAATAATAACCTTGACTACAATATTGTAGTCGACCAGATTCCAGTGTCCTTGTAGACATATTTCGTGGTACTACTCTCCCCTAAACAATACAGGTAACAGTAATATAGCATATGCCCTCGTTTCTGTATACACATACCGCAAAATATTAAACGTATTTTTACATTCCCGGAGAAACACGTGGAGTTGTTGATCATACGCTAGTGTCCCGGATGTACTGGCTCTGGGGTCACGTCAACATGGCGGCGTCCTTAAGTCAATGCTTTTTTTTTTGACTGAATCTGGCGGATATTGAGTAAGATCTGTGAGAATGTAGGTGAAGGATAGTGCAGTGTGGATTGTGCTAGCTCCGTGAAAGATGGAAGGAAGAGAATTCTCTGCATCACTTGTGGTAAACGCGATAGAATTGTTTTTCTCAAACGCTAAGAATTAAAACGTGATCTGTGCGATGCTACACGGAGTAATACGAGAAGAGGTTTCTGCAGATAAGTCTAATGACATGTTTTTGAATATAAAAGTGTTTAACCAAGGCTGTGCAACCAAAGCGTTTAACAAGTTATCAGAAATAAAATGTTATTTTTATTTGTAACTTTAAGCCCTTGGATGTGTCTGTGATACAAGTAAAATATTTTACTTGTTGATCAAAACCTAAAAGCAGATAAAAGTAAATGTCACCAACTGAAAAACGTACTTTTTCGTTTCAGTCATTTAACGTCGATTTGCTGCTTCATTGTTTGAATCTGACGATGTTTGGAGTGTTTTTATCTAATAAAAAATTACACAATTATACTCTAATTTTCAGCTAATTACCTGGAAAATGTGAGTAAACATATAGTGTCTAGTCAGTTCAAGAATAAGAGACACTCAGGAATGGGGATTCATTTTCGTATGGGGAATGAACGTATTTTAACAAGAAACATTTAAAAAATTAACGAGGCAAAACTTTTAATTTTATGCTGAAAATCGAGAAAGGCATTAACACTATGCATCTTGGTTTTTAGAATAACTAAGATTTGGGATATTATTTTTTGGCATAATTTTGATACATTGATTGTTCTTGATTGATACACTGAGAGACTTTAAATGTTGCGTAAGTCCTCATTATTGAGGTTGATTAGGCACGGCTGATTAAGTGATTTAATAAGTTGAATATCCAGCCCAGTAGAAATCATGAAAAGAAAAACAGAGAAAGAAACCAAGTCTTTGACTAAGTTACTTCAGAAGGCCTTGCTGATAATGGAGTTATTTCTCTTGAACAATGAATCAGTGTTTTACAGTATGTAGGCTACCGTTATGGATATTACCAGTGGCAGTGGCAGAGACAAGCAGAATGATGGCATAAATGATTCAATGATTGTTAATAACAGCCCAGTCAATAAGGAGGTCCAAGTGTGATGGTAGATGTGTCTAGTTGTGGCTCCATTTGTAGTGCTTGTTGACAAGCTGGCTTCATGGTGCAACACTAATCTTTGGACCGCATCTTCTTCTCGTACTGCAGGCTTAGTCTGATGTCATGTGTGAAAACACCACACATTCTCATTCCACTCGTGTATCAGTGATGTTCTTGCAAGATGACAGTGTTATAATTATGTGAAGGAGACCTGACTCAACAGACTTGAGCTCCGTTGACCATGTGGAGGGTGAAGATGTATGGTATCTAACTATAGTTTGGAGATCAGTGAACAGGAATGTGCTTTTCCTGGCTGTAGAAGAGCAGTGGGACAGAATCTCACAAGAAATGTTATGTGTTCAATAAAATATCAGTGTAAAAGCTATAAAAGATCACCATTTTCCTAATAATAACAGCCTGCAATGATTTGTAGTTACAAGTTATTAGTATATTGTGATGCTCATTTAAACTAAGTAAAGCAGGGAACTGGCTTCTTAATCGTCTTCTGAAAGATTAGTGTTCATGTTCAGCTTATTTCTTACATTGTGCAACAAAAACTCATACTCAATGTGGACTTTTTAAAATGTGCATTTTGACAGTATTTCAAAGTGTCTACTTTTCTTCAGTTTTGCATGTGCATTGTCAGATGCATCAGTTTATTAATTTGTTTGTTGACTAGTTTAATTAAAAACCTGTGATTTCCTGACTTCTCTGTAATACGATCTTCAGCAGTAGATCTTTTAAAAAATTGTCTCCCTTCAGGGCAAGCTTACTGATGCGCTGTAGGTAGAACTCAAGAATCAGTTAATGCAAAATAGATATATGGATTAAAAAGATCTGTAGCCATGTATATAGGGCCTTTTGTGTCTGCACACACAAACACAATTTCTATGGTTCTAATTGTATAAAAAGGCTTTATTCAGTTTACATATTTTTTGCAATCGTGTGCAATCATGAGATTTTGTCATTGAGTTTTGAGACTATTAGCTGTACATATTTCAATATTTTTTACTCTGAATGTTGTACCCTTAATATGCTTTTTACTCTTAACTATGTGCAGTGTTATGTTTTAATAAGATGTCTTTGTATTAAAAAATATCTTTTTTTTTGCAAAACACTTGATATCAGCCTTCATGTAAGAAATGGAAGAAGTAAAGGTTTATTCCGTGCTGAAAAGAGAAGAAAAGAAATGCAACGTTTCGGACGTTTCGTTTCGGACACCCACTCACAGCCCAAAGAAGGCTCCACAGCTGAAACATTTCTTCTCTTTTCAGCATGGCATTTACTTGTTCCTTTGCAGCCTACGCATGCTGACGCAGCTCCCTACTTGAACTACTTCATGTAAGAAATGCTGAATAATGTTCTGTGTAAATGTTGTTGGACTCCTGTTTCTTTACTGTATCACTTTGCACCTTTTTGTATTTTCCAGCCATTAAAGATAAATCATTGTTTATTTGTGTCTATGTTCCCAGGCAGGGGGTTGCGCTGGGATGTGTGTGGACCTGGTGTTATATCCGCTGGACACCGTCAAAACCAGACTGCAGAGTCAAAACGGCTTTTACAAAGCAGGTGGTTTCAGAGGAGTCTACTCTGGAGTCCTTTCAGCTGCTGTGGGGTCTTTTCCTACTGGTGAGCTTTCAGTCTCCACACTAGAGCTATTTGTCTTTTTAAGTAAGTGAGGTGCCTGCAGGTATGCCAGGTAAGGTGGGATACACCCTATCTTAAGGCAAGAAAGGCAGGATGCACCCTGCCAGTCCATTGCAAAACAAATGCACGCACGCAGCACCACTGAGCCTACCAGTTTGTTTTTAGGAAACAAACACAAGAAAAACATTCCAACTCCACATGGGCAGCCACCTAGGTCTGGAATTAAGTTAACAGCCCCAGTTCTGCGAGGCAGCAATGCTAACTAACCATTGTGTTCCTGTGCCGCCCAGCTGTTAAAACGAATTGCTTAATTCCTAGGCAGAGGCAAAGCCCATAACAGAGCACAGTGACGCATCAGATCAGAGCACACCCTGGTTATTAGGGTGAAGTACACCCAGTTCATCACAGGAGGTATCCCCAGCAGGGCTGGTCCCAGGTCATAGGGCTGGCTGACTGGAACAACTGAGCTCAAATAATTTTTACAGCCTGTAAGTCCAGTGGCCTCTCCACCACTCTATGCCATATCTCCCGCTTAAATTACAACTGTGCCTAATTTTAGTTTAAAATTTTTAATGTTTATTAGTTTGATACTTTGATAAATAAAGGTGTATTTATTATTCATTATGGATTGCCCTACCACTACAGATGCAGCCATTCAAAGTGCGCGGTACAGACATGTACCGGAGGTAATTGGCTACGGCATCGTGCATTGTGACGCACGATGACGCAAAATACCCTGGTACGTGATTGGTTGACTGACGGGGCATTCGTGGTCTGTTGGTCGGTCGTAGAAAGATTTACAGTTAATGTCTTTACTGTGCCCGTTTTAGCATTGAATATTCATATGGAATTTTACCACTGAAGGAAAATCTTAGTACCTGAGCATAAAAAGAATAGGAGCATACTGCAACGCGTGTGAAGGCCATAAACTATATCAATTTTGGAACATAAACATACAGTATATGGCTGGTCTCGGTACTTTAAAGAAAACATACACACCGGTATTCCATTTCTCCCTAAACATTTTAAGCATCGAAGTCTTTAACTAACGTGATACCGGAGTCAACAAGCATACTTTTAGAATTTGATTAAAAGGGAATATAATATGGAATCGCGTATCTAAAGAAATTAATAACGATATTATTATATTCATGTTGCAAAAAAACTGCAACGGACATAAAAACTCCCTTGCTTTTAACAGAGCGTTCCATAATTTCTAACTACGAAAATTATTTAAACTGTGACACTTATCATTCAACCAGAGCTCGAAATATCACAAGGATCCCCAAGAGCACAGCAAAGACTATATTAAAAGAATCGCGTGTCTAAAGAAATTAATAAGATATAATTATATTCGTGTACTGCGACAGGGCTGTGTAGGGCTGTTTCGCCTCTCTCTTCATGCGACTTCCCTTGTAGCCCACTGGTCTACGTGCCTTGTTACCAACTCACGGGTTGTGTGTTCAAATCCAGCTGGCGCTGTGACTTTTCTTTTAACATACATTTCTTCGAAAAAATAGAATAGCAATATTATGGACAATCAATTGATTTTTATATTTCAAAATATCACAATATGATCGAATCTAAGTCATTTTTGATAACAATGAATAGTCACCTTCTTCCCTTTTGACAATGGTCCCTGCTTCTGCTTCCTGCTTCTATTGTGTATGTGTGTGTGGGGGGGGGGGATCCCTTCAGATCTCCCTTCAGATTTAAAAGGTTATTAATCATATCTTCGGTGTCGCATCTTACCAGTGCAGCTGATCTTTTGCTGCGTGGGTGGGTCAACTATCACAAAGCTTTAGAGAACCTAACATTTCTATTATCCACAAATTGTAAATTTGTAATAGGGTAAATTTTTACTGGACAGTAATATTGATTTAAATCGCAAACGCGTGTTTAATTATATGTGTTTTTTTAAATCATAATCAGACAAATGCAACATAAATTGATACAGTATCTTTGTCTTCTAAGTATCTTAATAAACTTTCAGCATAGCTTTCTCCCCGTTGTGATCAAACGTGGAAGGATTAGATTGTAATCGTTCTTATTTTTCAAATACGTTTTAGAAAAGTGTAATCTATACCTGCCCAGACTGTACGCCCGCTTCACTGTGGGACAGCTGCACTGGTCGGCGGCCTTCCTAAGCCCCGCCCTGAGCACTTTCACTCCTGTCCTGCTCTTCCCCGTGCACCCCAGCCGGGCGCTCTTCGGCCTCTGCCCGGGATGAATGTATATTTAGATATTTACACCTGGCGCGGCACCGAGGGAGCGTCAGCATTTATAACTTAGTTTTTAAAATTAGTCAAGCAGTGTGAAGCATCTCCTTTTACTTTTAAGTCCCTTAAATACATTGAGCACAGCTTTCTCACCACTTAGATTACTTTTTGATACCATCCTTACACAAAGCAGAAACTTCTTGTATTTTCCGATGACATACAGTACAAGTGGAAAGATTACAGATTTTAATCTTTATTTTTAACTTTATTTTTAATTTTAAACTTTAATTTGGTACGTTATACGTTTTAGGAACGTTTTATCTATACAAACACCACAAAACTATTCTCGATTGTATTTCTGAATGTTATGTTACACCTACAGTAGTTCACTGCTTTAAATACATCCAATTAAGAAAGTTAGGTGTAGCACTTTAGATCTTTTTTTCTGAACCAGGGAAAATCTGATAATGTTTCTCTATAACAATAATAAAAAACTGTATTTTACATATGACCTTTAAAAGTGGTATCTCAAAGCAATACAGTAGATGTAAACCACAGATTACAAAGTAAATACCCGGACAAACACAAACGCGTTTTTAATAAAATGCGAGAGAGAAGTTTTCATTGACAAAAACTAATTGTTTGTGGCTGTCCACAAACGTGAGACTGTCTTTCTCAGACTCACATTCCCGAATGTCCCCCGCCCCGGTAAACAATCGGATCGTGCTCCCTGTTATATGGGGCGGCATGTTGTGTGACCACGACTTCCTCGAAGAATTCACGGTCCATAATTCCTTCGAAAATAAGAAGTGGTCCCGGGCCTCTTCTAGATATACCCCCCCAGACGTGAACCTTCAGTGGATGTTTGGGCTTTGGCTTGTCCACATATCTCCCCTTTTTGCAAAATGACATTGTTGAAAACTGTTCCAGAGCCACTGTTGTTTCGTCGGTGAAAAGTACATCCTGAAATGCCTCCCCCTGTTCAATCCATTGGAGCACTTGTTTGAGTCTTTCCTCTTTGTTTTTTAGCCTTATCATGGGGCATGTGTTGGTTTTTCTGTATCTCCATCCAAGCCTCCTGCGCACTCTTCTTATCGATGTCGGACTAACGGTTGCACCGAGGTCAGCCCATAGCCGTCTTTGGACTTGCATCGCCGGTAGCTCATCATTTTCATCAGTCAGTTTGTCGATAGCTCGCACAATAGGACTTGGAAAAAAAAGAGATTAACAGTTAGTTTTAAAAATAATGTGCGTAGTTGTATTTACATGCAAGAAAAGTATTTTTAGAAAGTTATTTACCTTTGAATCGTCCTCGGTTTAGATTCTCTTTGCCTCCTCTCCCCTTTATAATGTCGTCTCACTGTGCTTTCAGAAACAAAGATGTCCGTCGAAGCCAAATGCTGTACAATGTCCCGTGTTGACTTCCCGTTTCTTTTCATCTTCATTATTTGGTTTGAGAGAGTCTTCGTGATTTTGGCCATTGTCCGTCTCCTTACCAAAGCGATACAGTGGTGCAGCTTGAATTCTGTACCTATATACTGTATGGTATGGTACAGATAAAACTTACACCATACCGATGAGCTAATACCAGGACACCAGGAAATGTGTCTGATGCATTAGCAAGTTAAAACAATTGCGTCGAAAACCTGGGCGTAACAGCTGTCCCTTTTTCTGATCACTCGCTCTCTGGATACACGTCTCACCTGTCCTGTTCTTTGTTTTCCTAATTTGCTGATTATGCCTGCTGCGATCCACTCCTACCCTCACACCTAAAGAAGACTATTTTAAATTTCTTGGCGCGGTTCATTGTGGAATTAACCCTTGTATTTGCTGTCCTTAAGGTGATATCACATAAAGGTTATACTGCTATTTATTTGGATACGCAATTAAAAAAAAATAAAAAATGTTTTGAATCCCCGGCGGAACACATTCCATAAGAATCAGCGCTTTTATATATCGCCTTTAAAGGTGGCTTCTCAAAACGCTTTACAGGATAAAAACAACAATAACAGCTACAACAACAATATTGTATTTCATTGCACTTTGACAGAGCGTCCTTAAATCAACTGTTGACTCTTCTCTCTTTACTACTTGTTTGGAGTGACTGAGCTCCGCTCTGTACCACACAATGATCACCCCAGATTCTCTGCCCCGGGTGATTTTGGTTTTTTTGACAGAGGGCAAAAAACTCTCTCTCGCTTGCCCTCCCCCCCCTGTGTATTGTCTGTTTTTTTGTGCTGTCCTTTGACAAAACAAGGCTCGCCAGATAATGTGAATCGAAACCTGTTTTTCTAGCTTTTAAAGTCGTGTGATGTGTAAGCGGGAACACATCATTATATCTTACATATGAAAAATACATAATATAGCTCCCAAACAAACGCAAACGTGTTTTTAATAAGATGCTTTTATTTACTCATAATCTGACAATTTCAGGAAGACTAAGGAAGGACTAAGGGAATTGTCATCTGTTGTTGAAGCTCTGTGAGCTCGGTGACTTTGAGACCACTTGTTATCCCAGGTTGTTTGAATCGTCACAATTCAAATAGAGAAAAAAGAGCTGACTGACAAGATTTAAGATGTGGCTGTCAATGTTGGATTAAAAAAAAACACATTGCCCGACGTTTGTTGCATTGCTTGAAAAATAACTTTATTTCGAGAGACTGGATAAGTAATTCAAGTGTTTTTTTTTAACTTCCTGAAAAACAACTAATAATTTAACTATATGCGCAAATGTTTTATGATATGTCGCTGTTGTGAATGTCTGTGGACATGTGCTGGCTGGACAGGAGGCTCTACTGTACACAGAGAGGGGCGGGAGGGGGGGACAAGCCGATACATACTCTTAGAGTTTGATTAATAGGGAATACAATATACAAATATAGCACTAAAAATAAGATACGCTCTACAGACATTCACAACAGCGACTGTCAGAAGATAGGACACAGCGGCTCAGACACCCGCTGAATGGAAAGGGGCACTTTAATGTTTTGTATGGCTAATACTAAAGCCAATACTTTAATATTCTTTTCTGTATATTTAACAATAGTGGGTACTGGCCTAATTCGGCCCTGCTCCCGTTGTTAGGTGTTAATGTGTTGTTGTTAAGTGTGAATTTGTACCTGTTTCCCTGAGGTCTGGCTTTTTTTCTGGAAAACCATAACTCTGGTCTTGTCCAGATTGACTGTCAGCGCCCAGGTCTGACAGTGCTGCTCCAGCAGTGACAGGTTCTGCCGTAGCCTCTGTTCTGTGGGCGACAGCAGGACCAGGTCGTCTGCAAAGAGCAGGAACTCGATTTCTGTAATTAATGCAGATCAGTAAATCAAGGGACAAAACAATTGTTGCGCCCGGCTCCTCAATGGGCTTTGACGTGCTAATGCGTTGGTTTAACAGTCCGGGTGTGGCAAGCCTCTGATGTCTCCCGACTTCGGCAAAAGGAACCTGCCTTTCATTGGACGGGAAAGCAAGAGCCGACCGCTACGCTGCCCTCGTGTTTCGAAATCTTGTGACTTTTGAAATTTACTGGGGGTGGACCACGTCTGTAAATTTCGATGGGTCCAGAGGCAAAAGTGCCTTGCCTTGCAATCTCCGGGAAACCATTAGTAGCATGGTGAATCGGAGATTCTCAACCCTTACTTCGTGTGACTGGAAAATAATTCGTGATCGGATCAATGGAATGCTCTGTAGAAGGAGGCGCTCTTTTCCTCTAGTCTAACAGTCTCTCCACAAACAAAACATTCCTGTTAGACAAGAGGAATGTAAAAAAAACAATTACTTTTTGTCAATGAAAACCGGTGTGTGTGTCTCTCTCTACTGGATGTCCCTCTCACTCTCTGCTGAATGAATAAAAGCATTTTATTAAAAACGCGTTTGCGTTTGTCTGGTATTTACTTTGGTCCTTTTAACTGTTTTTCCATCTACTGTATTGCTTTGAGATGCCACTTTTAAAGGTGATATGTAAAATAATGTTTTTTATTATTGTTATAGAGAAACATGATCAGATTTTCCCCGGTTCAGAAAAAAAGATCTAAAGTATACTAGTTTGTCACTCTTCTCATCCCCTCTCTACTAAATGGCTTTTGAATAGAGTCACATAAAGAGAGAGGTGAAACAGCCCTACACAGCCCTGTCGCAGTACACGAATATAATTATATCTTATTAATTTCTTTAGATACGCGATTCTTTTAATACAGTCTTTGCTGTGCTCTTGAGAGTCCTTGTGATATTTCGAGCTCTGGTTGAATGATAAGTGTCGCAGTTTAAATAATTTTTGTAGTTAGAAATTATGAAATGCTCTGTTAAAAGCAAGGGAGTTTTTATGTCCGTTGCAGTAAAAGAAAATGCCTGACAAAGTAGGGCTTGGACAGATTCCAAGTGCATTTTTGCAATTTACGTTGCATTGTCCATTGTGCTGCTGTAATACAGTTTAAAATAATTCAAAGTCTAAACTGTATCAGCTTTATGGGTTGCAATTTAGAAAAAGTCAAAAACCGCACTCAAAATGCAATTTAGAGCTTTCTCGCAAGAGGAGACACCCAAATTAATAATGTAACATGCCACTGTTTGTGCATGAACAAAGTTATACTGCTATTTCCTTAGATACGCGATTAAAAAAAAATGTTTTGAATCCCCGGCGGAACACATTCCATAAGAATCAGCGCTTTTATATATCGCCTTTAAAGGTGGCTTCTCAAAACGCTTTACAGGATAAAAACAACAATAACAGCAACAACAACAATATTGTATTTCATTGCACTTTGAAAACCAAGTAATAACTTAACTATATGTGCAAACGTTTTATGATATGTCGCTATTGTGAATGTCTGTGGAGTGTATCTTATTTGCCTGTCTGTCCTGGCTCTCTCGCTCGCCCTCCCCCCCTCTCTCTCTCAATTCAGTTCAATTCAAGGTGCTTTATTAGCATGACAGATGGGTACAATCAGTGTTGGGTATTTACTTTGCTTTGAGATTCCACTTTTAAAGGTGATATATAAAATCAAGGCTTTAACTTGCTTTAATTCTGCAAGTCTGAGTTCTCGTGTCTGTCCTATCCGAACCCGAAAGTATTAAAATATGTATCTTTATAGCAGGTGGTGTACAACTTTTTAGCATAGATTACACTTTTATAAAATGTATTTAAAAAATAAAAACGATTACAATCTAATCTTTCCACGTTTGATCCCAAGATCCCAAGAAAAATAAATCTAAACGCGGAGAAAGTTATAGTGAAAGTTTATTAAGATACTTAGAAGACAAAGATGTCAATTTATGTTGCATTTGTCTGATTGTGAATCAAAAAACACATATATTTAAACACGCGTTTAAGATTTAAATCAAAACACGATTTAAATCAATATAAATGTTTATATTGTAACGCATAGGTGACTATTCATTGTTATTAAAATGACTTCAATTCAATCATGTTGTGATATTTAGAAATATAAATTTGTTTGGTGCGAGTGAGGTTTTATTTAATCTCTGACCAAGGGAAACGTTTCATTTTTTAAAAGAAATGTTTGTTAAAAAAAAAGTCATGGCTCCAGTGGGATTCGATCACAGACCGTGTGACGTGGGAGTCAGGAACCTAACCCACAGCGCCACCGGCAAGGTCACATGCAGAGGGCTGAAAAAGCACTACAGAAACATTATCAACAGACAATGTACAGCGTGTACTATTCTTGTGTTGCGGTACATGAATATAATTTTATCGTTATTAATTTCTTTAGATACGCGATTCCATATTATATTCCCTTTTAATCAAATTCTAAAAGTATGCTTGTTGACTCCGGTATCTCGTTAGTTAAAGACTTCGATGCTTAAAATGTTTAGGGAGAAATGGAATACTGGTGTGTATTTTTTCTTTAAAGTACCAAGACCAGCCATATACTGTATGTTTATGTTCCAAAATTGATATCGTTTATGGCCTTCACACGCGTTACAGTATGCTCCTATTCTTTTTATGCTCAGCTACTAAGATTTCCCTTCAATGGTAAAATTCCATATAAATATTCAATACTAAAATGGGCACAGTAAAGACGTTTACTGTAAATCTTTCTATGACAGACCAACGGACCACGAGTGCCCCTGTCGGTCAACCAATCACGTACCGCGGTACCGCGCGTCATCGTGCGTCACAATGAGCCACGCTGTAGCCAATTACCTCCGGTACGTGTCTGTACCGCGCACTTTTAATAGCTGCATCTGTAGTAGGGTTCCAATGAGAAGGTAGGTGAAAACTGGATCTAGAAAAATGAAACTGACATTTAGTGCTGAGAGGATCATGCCAGTGCATTTCCAGTTTTTACACAAGGCACAAATTACAGATACAGGACTATCTAGACCAGCAAAACATTAAAATTAGCCACATATGTCTAGATCCTGTATCCTGTGTGATAGTTTAAGAATTGAGAAATGTTTATGAACTCATGACTTTAAATAACACTTAAATCTGTAATCTGTCTTCTTCCGTCCTGTTTTTCTTATTGTGAACAAATACAAGCTCGACAGGTTAAGGTACATAAAACAAAATTAGAATAAAAAAGGAATGTATAATATTGTCTGCTTTCACAGATGAAGTTGTGTTTGTAACCCTCTGTGCACAGCATCTCACTTAGAAGGACGGGTTTGTGGTCCAGGAAGGATTTGGTCTGTTGCCTGTTGTTCCTGAGTAGTATGGAGGAGCAAGATGAATTTTTAGACCACAGGCGTAACAAGAACAGACTTTTCACTGCCAGCAGTTTAATTAATTGCTGTAATTTAACTAATTGGTCCTAAACAGAATGGTTCTGCTTCATTTCAGCGGCTGCGTTTTTCGTCACCTATGAATGTGTGAAGTCCCTGCTTGGCAGTTCTGAATCTCCATATGTGGCCCCAGTCACACACATGGTTGCTGCATCCTTGGGAGAAACAGTATGTTTCTTTTTGTATTGAGCTTTTATATTTCTAAGTTGTTGGAATTATTGTATTTTGTTAGTCAGTCAAAATGTAAAATATATTTGTTTGTATTTTAAGCTATACACTTCTACAGAAAAGTGAGCAGAGGTTGAAATGGTGTTGGCTGGGGTTCTCTATGCAGCTGGGTAAATCAGGACCTAAGCATCTAATCATTTCCTAACAGCTGGGTAAATAAGATCTCATTACTTTATGTTGACTTAGCTGCTTTCTCAGTAAGCCCCCAGACTTTTCTCATTTTGTCTGAAGATCTTGGCTTTGAAGAGGTGGGGAAAAGTACTGTCTCTTCTATCAGCATTTAGCCTCAACTATATTCAGCTCAAATTAATGGAATTCAGCTTCAGTTTTCTGTCTCATGTAATGTAGGATGTATGATGGAGTAAGCTTGGAGATCACAACATGAAAGCAAGGAAACACACTTGAGTATATATTGGTTTAGGTAATTAATATTGTGGTTAGTTTTGCATATTTCCATGTTGCCATTATGTATTAATTTTCTGATTTGGTACCCCCGCTACTGGTGAATGTGTGTTGCTGAAAATGTGCAGTGCAGCAAAGTGAGTATATGCAGGAATTATTATTATGTGTCTATAATTTCCACATTGTACTGCATAGTTCTGGAACATTCAGTTCATACTTCAGTTTATACTTTGTGATTTGATGTACTTTGTTTCCCAAGTCAATTCCCTGTAATTGATGAACATTTTTTTGAGTATATTGAAAAGTAATCTGCCCTTGGGAAGAGCGGAGGGCAGGGCCACTGTTTTTTTAACCGTTTTCTTTTGTGGGAAATTGTCTGCTCTGAAAGAAAAACAAGGTCCAAAATGCATCATTGCTTTCCCTAGTGCTTATTTATTTCAGCTTCGGAGATAATTAAATCTGGGGCTTCATCACACATGCAGCCCAGATCTAGACGAAAGTGCCATCAGCCTCAGGCATTCACTGGAAGCATTTGGTCATCCGTAATATACATTCTTAATATATGTGTATATACAGAATAATCTGTGATTTGAATTATGTTCAGTATTGAAATGTTCATTTTTTACATGTACTGTAAATAGGCCGCACTTCTTGTACTTATCCATGATTGCATAAGAACTTTGAATGGTTACAAATGAAAGGAGGCTATTTGGTCCATGTAGCCCATCTGGGAGATTTAGTTGATTATTAATAATAATTGCTTACACTTATATAGCGCTTTTCTGGACACTCCACTCAAAGCGCTTTACAGGTAATGGGGTCTCCCCTCCACCACCACCAATGTGCAGCATCCACCTGGATGATGCGACGGCAGCCATAGTGCGCCAGAACACTCACCACACATCAGCTATTAGTGGGGAGGAGAGCAGAGTAATAAAGCCAATTCATAGATGGGGATTATTAGGAGGCCATGATTGGAAAGGGCCAATGGGAAATTTGTCCAGGACGCCAGGGTTACACCCCTACTCTTTTTGAGAAACGCCCTGGGATTTTTAATGACCACAGAGAGTCAGGACCTCGGTTTTACATCTCATCCGAAGGATGGCGCCTGTTTACAGTATAGTGTCCCCATCACTATACTGGGGCATTAGGACCCATGTGGACCACAGGGTGAGCATTTTTTATGCTTTTATGTTTAAGAAAGAAAGTCCTGATCCAGCAAAAAAATAAATAAAAGCAAGTCACAACATTGTATTCATGAGAATAATGGAACCAATTAAACATTTCCAGACAAAATGGAAGAGGCCCCACTATTACCTCTTCCAGGAGGTCTCCCATCCAGGTACTGACCAGGCTCACACCTGCTTAGCTTCAGTAGGTCACCAGTTGTGAGTTGCAGGGTGATATGGCTGCTGGATTATTGGTCCAGAGGGCTTGCCGACCTGATTCTTAAAACAAACCAGGATATTTACTTCAGTAGCATGGCTGGGGTAGCTCGTTCCATACCTCCACAACTGTGCCCCCTGTTCTCCGTTTTAAAGGCAAGTAGTTTCCACTTGTGTCCTCTGTTTCATATTTGAGGTACAGCATGATTTTCAGTTCTTGAAAATGAGTAGCATTTTTGAGTAGCAGGATTAAGGAACAAGCAGTGAATCTTTAAAAGATCCTGTCATAAAATTGTGTCCATTTTTTAGGCCTGTTATATATCCATGGGTGGGTTCATGCTATATTATATTATAAATGTGTTGTAATGTTTTGCAACCAGTAAATAAAACTGTGGAACAATCTTAGATCATCAGCTTGGATTTGCAAATAAAACATCATTCTTCTCCAAATTATATCATTAACAACACATGGGAATACAGAATATAGCTTCATAACTGAAAGGTAACAGCCCACTGCTTTATTATATAGTAGATTTGAATATTTTGAAGGGATTTGTTTATCCTTTTTAGAAAATAAAAACATTGACACCTATAAAAGCTTTGCAGGAATATCTTTTTAACTATATTTTTTTAATGGTAAAACAACTAGATAATGGAATTTATAGTCATTATAGATAAAGAGCCCTATGTTCAAAACACTTAGGTGCATAAATAACTCACAGGAAGCAAAAGCACTTTAAAATAAGAAGCAATTAGAATCTTAAGAATCCATGTGCTTTGACTTTAGGGCTTTTAAAGATTGTTTTTTTTTTACCAAGATGGAGGTGTGGAAATCCAGGGAGGTTCTACTGACATTGAATATTCAACTTGAAAACAAGTTTCTGTAATTGTACACAGGCCTCTTTATTGCAGCTGAAATGGTACATCTCATCTTGACAGCTAAAAATAATCAACTGTCACTAAATGCACTGGAGGTCAAAAGCTCACAGGCAAACCCGTTTTCCAATCACAAAAAGCAGTGAAAAAGTACAAACTATATTTTGAATGTGCCAGTACCTTATGGTGTAGTTGCCACTTTGATGCTATCGGCAAAACGAGAAACTGAAGGCTACATGGATATAGTATCACAGAATATATTTGTAGACCAAGTATGTTAACACAATCCCTATTGTTTGCCATGGAAAATCGACTCCCACTTCCTGCAGCTAAGTCGATTCAAGGTTTCTAATTTATAATGCCCTCCGTAAAGTATTATTTTGGTAAAAATGCCTCAGTGCCATGTATTAAGCTTTGATTTACTTCTTCCATATCATAAAGCTTGTTCAATATTTATCACAATGTCTTTGCAGGTCACTCTTTTTTTTTCAAAATGCCCTTTAAACAGAAATCAATGTGTAATTTTAGTGTTATACCTTTGACTTAGTGAATGTTACTAATTATACCATACAAAGGTAGTAAGAAAAACAATACTGTTCCTAACAAGATATTAATATTTCATGAACATTACTTGCTTTTCAGTTGAAGATGTATTAAAGGTTGCTATTTATTTTCTATTCATTAATAATAAGTGGTTTTTCTAAATCGACCCTCCCGCTCCAAAGCTGTGACAAGTGGTTGTGAAAGTATATGGCATTTTGAAGACCCTGTCTCATATCATCATGTTTTTTTTTAGCTACTGTATATGGTTACATAAAAATAATTCTGTTTGATCAGCTACTGTAAGTGCATGTTCTGGTTAGGTAGAGTACTTCTCAACTGGGTTTTAACTAATTGAGTTCCAAATAAAGAGTTTATCATAGAATTAGTTTATATACAATAAAAACTATTAAAGATATGCAACAACTGCCACAAACAGCAAATCTAGATCTACACCAGGTATGCAATATAAAATCAAGCCATTTTGTCTGGAAATGTTTAATTGGTTCCATTATTCTCATGAATACAATGTTGTGACTTGCTTTTATTTATTTTTTTGCTGGATCAGGACTTTCTTTCTTAAACATAAAAGCATAAAAAATATTTTTTTCCATACTTTAAAATCATGACATTCTTATGAATGTCACTCTAGCTACTAAAAACCATAAGGTGGCTTGTAAAATGTTTTGCTACCATATCTTTACTTTTTTTTTTACTGTGATGGACTGGTATATAATTCAGGGTATACCTTGCCTTGTGCCTGTTGTTTGCTGAGATAGATAATTCCCCGGTGATCCTGAATTGGAAGAAGCAGTTTGAAAATGGGTAGATGGATTTTTTGTACTTTATAATTAGTCATTAGTTTGTAGCAAACTAATGCTATATATTAGTGCTGATATATATGGTACATTTTTTTTACTTTTTCCACATTAGTGACAAACACTACCTGACATATAATTTAAAGACATAGCTTCAGAAAGCTTAGCAGTATGACCTCCACCTTGTACATTCTTCCTTAACGTATTCAGAGATCTTTTTGTTTGGCAAATGTAAGTAACACTATTTTATGGCATCATCAGTCTAATGGGTTTTGAAAACCTGTGAAATGTAGGGATATAGTTTCCTAAAAATGCATTTTTTTTCATTTCATTTCTAAATTGCCAAGAAATTGAACCACAGCAGAAGGTGGTGATTCCTCTAACACTCTGAGTACGGAGATTACACACACTGACAGGGGCTAGATTTGATCTGTAACTATCTGTTACATGGCTGAGGTTTGCTGCTCTCAAAAACCATATTGGGAATACAAATCACTACATTTCCATTGACATATAATGGAATTCTCTTTTCTCAACAACTTAACACTTTCCTCAAACCAATGTTTCAAAATGAAACACTGAAGCCCTGGTTTATCTGCAACAGTGTTTAGATTTTTGCATTCATGTGATGTTCTCAGCAGAAAATATCTTCAGAACCAAATTCAGATACATCATTCAGCCTTTTTTTAAGAAATGAAAGAAATTGTTTTGCTAAGCACCCCGTTTTGAGCTGCTCCAAGTAGCCATTCTATCAAATTTGAAAGGCGATTGCGTGAGTTAGAGGAATTAAAAAGGAACTCGCTAAAGAGAACCTTTCTATTTATAATTTCTCAGGATTTATGTCCAAGTAGTGCTCTACAGTATGTCTGTTGTGCTTGATTAATCTTTAAAATTAGAAATAAAAGCACTCTTGTTCTTGTAAGATATTTAATTTAGTTCTGCAGAGGAAGGGATGAGCCTCCAAATTAATTAAATGTCATGCGTATACTCTTGTCAGAGAGGAAATTGAAATCAAAATAGCAGATTCCATGGTGTTTTTTTAGTGGGTCTTGAAACAAACAAGCATTAAGCAACTGTAGCTTGATTTCATCCTAACTGGGGCTCCTCAGTGCGGTGTGACCTTGACTGCACACTTGTTGCCATTTTGTCCTTTAGCAGTGTTCTTTAGCAGTTATACCATTATTAGCTTCTAGGATTATAGTGACTGCCATGGGGCTTAAAAATTAATAGATAATTAAATACAGTACATATACATATGTTTTCTATGCAGTTCTATTTAATAACACTGTTCTTTTTCAGTATTTGAATATGCTGCTTAGTCATGTTTGATTTCAAGTCAAGTTTAGTTTTCTATGTCGGACTCTTATGGATGGTGCTTAATATTCAGTTCCATATTCACAAGGAATGGATCAGAACCTACCTTATGTGGATAAAGGGAGATTGGTTCCTAGCTTAAACTTTCATCCATGTATCCCTTTTCTAACTGCTTTATCCAATTCAGGGTCATGGGGGAGCTGAAGCCCATCCCAGAAAGCAGCGGGCACAAGCCAGGACAGACCCTGGACACAACGTCAGTCTATCGCAGGGCATACATAGATACAAACATAGAGTAGAGAGTAGAGTTTATTGACAAATGCACCAGTGCAATGAAATGCTTATTTGCATGTATGCTCCTATACAAAGACATCAAGGGAACACCAAAACAAAAACACAGAACAGTGGCAGCAACGACAAGTTAATTAACATACATCTTAAAGAAAAAAAAACATAATTGTGAGCCAATGGAAGGGGTATAGTTCAGTAATCTGACAGCTTGAGGGAAGAAGCTGTCTCCAAGTCTAGATGTCCATGCTCCTATAACGCTTACCAGAGGGAAGGGGGGAGAAAAGTGAGGCACCAGAATGACAGATGTCCTTAACGATACAAACGTGCACAACATCACACCAGGGCCAATTTTTCCCAGAAGCCAATTAACCTACCAGTATGTCTTTTGACTGTGGGAGAAAGCTAGAGCACTCTGCAGAAACCCACACAAACATGGGGTGAAAATACAAACATGCACACAGCACTCCAGGAATTGAACCCAGGGCCCCAGTGCTGTGAGGTAGCAATGCTTACCACCACACGACTGTGCCTCTCTAGCTCAAACGTTGTCTTGCAAAATAATACCATAAGCATGAAAGATGTTACACTTTAGGAAAACACTGTATACTAGGTAGCTGTTCTGATAGCTGCTTGGTTTAGCAATGAACTCAGTACAAGGACAGTCAGATTGGCCTTCAGATTCGCCTTTGCTTCATTAAGATTTAATTTGTTTCTTTTATTTCTCAGTAACGTTATGTGTTTAAACAGAAAGTCTCTGTTTCACTCTTATCCCAGGTTTGGAAAAAAATCTGTTGTATGGAGATTGCAGGTCCTGTAAAAAAAAAAATGTAAAAGTTGATGGCTGGTGTCAGCAGCAAACAGGTTGTTACCCAGCCATTATGTCAGATTTATCTTCATTCCCATTCATTCGACGTTTTCTCTGAAAGCTCATTTGTCACGTTGAAGGAATGGTTTTCTTGCATTTATAAACCTTGTCTCCCCGAGGATGTACTGGAAAATACAGTGTGACATGACAAGGTAGGGCAATTGGCAGCCGCTTAACTTGGCATGGCAAATAATCCATGAATTTGAGCTCTGAGAAGTAGCCTGCAGTGACTGATTGCCTATTGCTAACTATACAGCTGTATTGCCTATTGCTCTTTAGACCTTTCCTTCACTTTGAGCTGTATTTGGTCTATACAATAACAGGTTTTGCTGTAACTTACAGCACATATCTTAGACTACTAAATCTGGTATTTGTAATTAATTTTTACATGAAAGTGTTTTAGCCTGAGCTCTGTTAAAAAAATAAACATTACGTTCCTTCCAGTTAGCCTGTAAATCTTCTTTATGAGAAAATACTTTTTTTATTTTTATACTCTACTCAGTGTTCAAAAGTGCTAGATGTAAGCATATTGAAAATGTGTCTTTTACCATTTATCTTTTTTGGTGGCAGAAACAGATTACAGGTAGAGCTGAATTGCTGTTTGCATATTGATGACTCCTGATGTTTGTGCTGAGTGTCTCCTACAGTGTATGATTGTGTGGAAGTGAGGCATTTAGTGTTTCACAGCATGCGCAACATTGACTGTTTACAATTGTGGCTGATCTCTGCTCCTAGCAGCACCTTTGAGGACTTTTTTGCAAATTAATCACCCGACAGATGTTAACAGAGTTTCAGTTTTGTTCCTGGCTCCAGTATTATTTGGCCTTGTGACTGAAACAAGTTTTACATTTGGCAACAAAAGCCTAGCTCTCCTTGAGCTCCTACTACACAGCAGATAAACCCTGTCCAATTCTGGATGTTTGTCCAGAACAACTACTTTCAATCATCCTAGCCGTACCCTGCTTGTTTGTCTACTATACCTGGTTTCCAGACATAATGAACAACAACCACACCTTTTATACAAACAAAACCTAATATAGGAATTATAGCTGATAGTGATTTCATTAATTGATCATTGATATCCACGGTATGATCATCGGATGATGAATGTCACAGTGTACATTAACCGTCAGGATATTATAATGCATTTTTAAAGAAATGAAAATAGGTGTAAAACAAAGGGAATTCAGAAGTATATCAGCATTTTTGTTTGATATATCAGTATATTATTGTTTCCTTTTTACGTTTTTTGTTTTCTTTTTTACTTTTCAGCAAAAAAAAATTTGTTTTGCCCAGTAGCTTTAAAGAACTTGGCTACTGAATCTAAGTACTTTTAAATCGGTATCCTCCTTGTGCACCCAAAATTAGTGCGCAGTTGATTTGCATGAACTCTCATTTCATCTACTCCCCATACCCTTCTCAATGTTTTGTTGTGTCAGTCTCAGTCTCTGCTCTATGTGATTCAGCACTGGCCTGGTGTTTATGGTGGAAATTAAATTGCTGTCATTAGGATTTACTGCACAACACAGGCAAAAAGGGTGGTCTGATCAGAAGGAAGCTCTAATTAATGCTACAGCTGTAAATTGCTTGTAAATAAAGATGAATGGAGGCAGAAATCGAAAAGACACTGCCAACAAATTTATCATACAATTAGAGGCTGGACCAAGCAAATTAGAAGCTGTCAGCCGCCCAAACACTCCTCTGAAATTGCAAGGAAACAATGAAAAACAGCACTACAGTATCAGCTCGTCTTAAAGCCACCTTGCCCCATTAACGTGTTGTAATTGATTTTGCTATTTAATGCAAATTAGATGTAGCCGTTTAAATAATCACAGCTAGTTTTTTTATTATTATTCTTCATCCCCGGGCCTCAATATGATCTTGGATTTTTTCCTTTATAATCAGTGGTACTGGGATTCTAGCTGGTCACTCTGAATAAGTGCACATGCAAAGCTTCCGTAACCAATACTGAGAATATTTTGTAAAAGCAAGCTGTCTGTTAAAGAATTTCCTTCTTTCTTATCTTTGAGTTTTATTATGCAAATGTGAAATTGTGGAGGTCCCGTGCCTTCAAAAGAGCTATTATGTATGTTGACTGCTTATTATTATTACACTGTTGAATGTGCTGGAATACATTGAAGAATCTGGTAGCTCACCTTCTGTATTTCAGCAGTGATTACTGTAATACTTTATTCAGGTATTACCTGAATGTTCCTTCTGTTCCTCAGAAGGTAAATTCTGACACCAGAAGATTTAAAATAATGTTTTTGAATTTTGTAGGGAATGAGATAGAATATGAAACGCTCTTGTTTATCATTTACTTACTGTGCACTTCTTTGCCAGACGCTGTAATCCCTTTTCAAATGTAATACCTGGGATTTCATGCTACAGTGCACACCCCTTTACAGTATGCCTAATGCATGCTTAATGTCACCATGTTAAACTATGTAGCTCATGTGTTGCTACCTTTGATAGAAGACACTAAAAAATACAGTCTGCAAGAGCTCCTGGTATATTTTATCGCAAAAATAGCGTTTCTCATTAACTTAATTCTCATTAAAGTTTAGATGATAACCCAACACCTGCTATAAGCTATAGGATTTAATTATATACCATTAAAGGTTCTTGTTTATAATAATAGTTAAGAAGGATGCTCATGAATCTTGAGAGATTCGCAGATGGAAAAGGGAGTTTTTGTCAGTAGCTGCAATATTAGCTGAAATGGAAAAAAAACATTCAGAGGGTATTCAGATTGCAATGCTGCTGGTCAGGTTATTGCGTGTCAAAGCAAAACCTGACCACTAGATGGCAGCTTCACTACATGGATGAACAAGATACACTAGGACTCAAGCTGACAATTAAAGTGAAGTCAAAATGAGCATAAAAAAGAAAAATGTTGTAAATGCAGTGAAAAGAAACAAAAGTGCATTGTTAATGTATATATTTCTTTTTTATTATTATTAAGTCATTAAATGAAATTATTGTCTCCCTGTGTAATAAGCATCATTTGCTACTGGTGATTTTTACTTTTTGAGTTCCTGTGCAATGAAGTTTTGTGGGGGGGGGGGAATAAAACAAGATTTAATATGCCTCTTAATCACATTACAGTCTTCATTGTCTTTGTCATACTCAAAGAAATAAGTATTCAGAGGTTAATTGCAGATCACCTGTTAGTGACAGCTGCAATCTTGTGCTTCCTACCCAGCTCTGGGGGACAAAGTAATTTTCTTCTGCATACAGTAGTTTACATCTACAGGGCTAAAGTAACCTTTGGAAATTAAAACAACCCCTTCGCAAACATTAAACCAATGTGATATTGAAGGCATTTTGCAGAAGTAATAGTAGAAGAGTTAGGCAAAATGCAGCATGTTTTTGATAATTTTTGTATATCTCTGTGTATAGCCCAGCATATTAAAATGCTCCCAAACATAATCCTATTGTCTGGTTGTCACACAACGCTCTTTATTCTGCGTGAGCATCTGCATCAGGCCGTCTGTGATACTTAATGCTCAGCCACCAGTTACTCCTCTATTTGGTGCTTGGTAGTCTGAATCATGGCGTACAGTATATGTGATTTTAGTAATAATAATGCATAGTTTTTAATATATATTTACATGCATGTATGTAAGAGTAGCTTTGAGAATTACTTTATTGCCTTTTGTGAATTCTGTTCTTGTTACGGGCTTTGGTCTTGCGCTGGAAAGTGGCTTCAGAGTTTGTGGTCACACTTCGAATTATTTTTATTTTGGCTGCTTTCAATGCCATACATCACAGAATTTGAATTAAAGAAAGGGCAAGCCTACTCTGAGGCTTCTCATCCTTGTTAAGTGGGCTGTGTAAAAACTTACAACAATATGTATACTTTCAGGAAACTTTTGTTGAGAGGCCTCCTTTTTCGAAATAACACCGGCACATGTGTCAGCACTGATCCGGACCTCATTCACCCTTTGATGTAAATAGAAATGCAAGCTGTACGGACAGATTTGACATTCAAAGCCCTCAAGTATGTCTGCGGTGTGGTACGCGTATAGGCAATGAATGTCCTGTGGAGTAGAAAAGTAGTCCCCTGGATGACTTACCTTTATTTCCCTTTCTAGTTGTACAATGGAAATATGCCAGTTTGTTCCTGCTCGCTCAGGGCTTTCCCCCTGTTGTCTTGATTCAAATCTGGGAAAGATCAAAGATATTATGAAGCCAAAAAAAACGTAAGGCACTCCGCGAATCAGAAGGAAATTGCAAGACGTGGCACTTTGTGTCTCCTCGGTTGGCGAAATTGCAGCGCTGCGAAAGTCAGGAGGCCACGCTGGGCTCTTTGTACCCCCTCGGCTGGGGAGATTGCTTTTCATCTGACTGACTCTTTAACGCTTCCTTTCTGCCACCATATTAATAAGAAATAAAAAAAAGAGCTACCGTAAGGACATAAGGTGTTATGAAGCATGAAGTGCTATAAATATTTATGCCAAACTTCAATAGTTGACAATTCATATTTTGTTGACATATTGGGGTCATGTGTTATTTGTGACTTCTTGAATTGGAGTGGGCTTGAAATTTTGCCGCTAAGTGACTTTTTCTTTTTATAACCGATCAGGTTTATTATGTTCTTATGACTACTGTATATGAGCTGGGCTTCTGTAGAGTTCCGTTTAGATGAAGTTTGGTTCCTATACAGGTTAGAGCCGGGCTAATAAACTCACTCTTCAAAGTAAACATTCCCCTTTTCCAGGATTAGATCTACTGAGTATATTTGTTAAATCCCATTATTTTTTTATTAGCTTATTGAAGTCAAATTTTCAAACATTAGAACACCTGGAACATGCAAAGTAAATGTAGCTTCCGAAGAAAAAAAAGTAGGAAGTTTGACAGTAAACTGCTTAGAACTGTGCTGTATCATATTGCTTAAAGACCTCTAATACTGTATATATTTCATTTTCTATGTGCTGAATGATTTCGACATATAGGAAGATTTAACTAACTTTGTGAATGATGCAGTACCCTCTATCTTATACCTTTTCTGCCTGTGTACTCCTTGTTATTTTTTTTTCATTATTGCATACAGTAAATATTGATTTGTTTGTAGGCCATTAGTAGCCGAGGACTTAAGCTATTATTAATTGCCCACCTAGTGAAATACAAAAAAAACTTGTACCATTTAGACTGGGCTTTCACAGTTCATCTGTTCTGATTACTAAACTGCTGGTTTTGTATAATCAAAACAGTTTCTTGGTGATTGGAATAATCCATCTGCCACTAATAAAAATAGGTTGGAGAAAATGAGGACAGTACGTCCAGGACTGGGCTGCAGTCAGTTGACCAGGACAGTCTTAGCTTTTCGGCAATCTGGACCTCCTCCGACTTGCCGGGTCACTGCAAGTGTGCGGTGACATCAGCGAGAGACACACCATTCCTCCAGTCAGTGCTGGCTCTCCTTGTCAGAAGCTTGTCACAAGGTGAAGGGCTCTACAAGTGGGCTGGAGGATCACATCCTTGTGTCTCATTCTCGCAGGAGATATTGCTTTATGGCCAAGTGATGTTATACACTAGGCAATTCCAAAGAGGGTAGGTATGAAACTAGAAAGAATTGGGGATCACAAATTAAAGTAATTGAGATATATATCACCGATATTTAATTTTCAAGGTGTAATAAAACAATTGCATGTTGTCTGTTTTTTTATTTATTTATGACATGTTGAATGTATTTGTGTTTTTTCTCATGGTTTTGTAGGTAGCTTGTCTAATACGAGTGCCATCTGAGGTGGTAAAACAGAGGGCCCAGACCTGTCTGTCCTCTTCGACTTATCAAGTGCTGCTTGGGACCCTGCGTGAGGAGGTAGGAATCTTATTTTTAAGTACTTTCAGACATATTAACAGTCCATTTTTGACATTGCAGATATATACTGCATGCAGATAAATGTTATGACAGCTTTAACTTGTTGCCACCACTTAAGACTTTTGTGATGATCCTGTCCTCACGAGTTAATGTTACCAACCATTTTGTGTGTGTTGTATTGATTCCTTCTTTTTGCAGGGAGTCAGGGGATTGTACCGAGGTTACAAGAGTATGGTTTTGAGAGAGGTAAGGTTGTTATTGTTCTAACTCACTTATTTAAATGCATTGAGCAAATCTGTGCTACAATGTCTGTTTAAGCCCATTTATGTACAGCAGCTTTTTAGTTTTTGTGCATTTCTTATTTTACCACTGGACCTTAATGTTGTAGAAAACCTGTATTAAGGAAGTAATGCCAATAAATATAACCTCAATGTATATATAAAAACAGTTGGAGGTGAACAACACCCAGACTGTATAATTTTCAATATTATATATTTTTATATTAGAATTCTAGTATATATACTAGAATGCTATTTTATACTACAATGTACAGAAATTACTGATGGTATGATTTATAATATTTTTTTATTTTGATTGCATTTTACTCTTTACTCTTGTTTTGTTTCCTAAAGTATGTTCTCAGCCTCTCATATAGATGACTATGATCTAATAATACTGGTCAGTTTCATTGAACACCTGAAGTTAAAATTCCCCTTTGTTTTTGTAACAACATTATAGTTGATGCCCTAGTTAAATATGGATACAATCTCCTTATTACTTAAGATTGTTTAATACAGCTAGGGTCAGAAATTTCTTAATGCTTTAAAATCTCCAAATGTGTTTTGCATTAACTTCAAGCTTAACTTCATGTAATGAGTCTCCTTCATATATATATGCATAAATAAAATACAGTTTCATGCAGACAAACGCAGCATCTACCTAATACAATACTCACCTTTGCATTGGAACTCTAACTTTTAACACTGTGGTCAATTATCTAGCGCATAATGTGTGCTGCATTGAATTTCAATGCATAATTAATACAGCTAGAACACAGAGTTTTATTTTCTTTGCAGGGGATAAATTCTTAGTTTTTTTGGATTTAAAAAAAATAGAAAAGGATTATTTGTATGAAGGTGACACTAGCTTTTTTGAAATCAAGCCCCCCACCACAGTTCTATCCTGTACTTATTTTCCGGCTCACTAAACAGATGTTATTCACGCAAATTCCATCTGGACACAGGAAAAAAGGGCAACAAGCCTTTTTGATTTCTCCAAGGGGTTCTGAATAAATGAATAAATTTCGAACCTACAGAATACAGATTCTGCATACTAACTGTTAGATAAAACACACAGTTACAAATGGATGTGATTCTCTTTAGGATTCATTTTGACATATGTCAGGATGGTAATTAATTTTCTGGCCGCTATCTTAGCACAGGATGTGACCCTGTCGAGATAACTTTGTTTACTCAAGATGGCAGTCCTCTACCGGAAATTTAATTGGGGTCTTTTCCATTATATATACTCATTAAAGAACCTTCAAAACTGATTTCTGATGAAATATTACAGTTTGTTTTGGAGAGCTGGTCCAATACTTTGTGGAGAAATTATTGACAAATGAAATGTCGCTGGTGGCCAAAGTGAATCAAATCACTATTACCCTCTCTTTGACTTAAGGATTTAGAAATACTGTTGCAAACTTAACCTTACATTGATGTACCCATAACCAAGTTAAGCAGTCAGATTTAGAAGTATTTAATCATTTACCCAGGGCAAACCAGCATACAGAATCTATAAAAGTGTACATTTGATAAATTAAGCTAATGTATTTAAGATAAATAAAGAAATATTTCCAATTGTTTGTGAATTATTATAAAGTTGCCTAATTTTTTCTTCTTAATATTAGGGGGGAAAAAGTTTTTTTGCAGATGGGCACTAATGGTATTGGTATCAAGTTTTAGAATTAGAATAAAATGACCTCTTTTTTGTGTTCAAAGAAGAAGAAGAGATTAGATTAGTTGGCATGCTGGCTCTCTGGATACATTTGAGGAAGTTTATATTCAGCTTTCATAATTAGTAGTGTTTTAGTAATTATTCAGATCCAGCTAGTGACTGTTGTATTGCTATAAAATGATCTTATACATGATTTTCTGTGTAAGTAAGGGAACACTTAATATTTTTAGCTATAGTCTAAGATGGGAGTTCTCATGTGTGTTGGCCTGAGAAGGTTAAAAGATAGTAGAAAAAATAATGATTACATTTAGTAATATAATGTAAGGAGAAAAATGCATGTAAGAGTGAGGTATTAATCTTTTTAAGGCCTTTCACCCATAGCCTTTTAGTAACTAATGTTATTAGTTCACTCATTATGTCAAGTGTAAATACTCTGGCTATTTTCAAACTGCTGTAAAGATAAACATTACAGACGTAATTTCTTTAAGAAAGAAAAAATTTGTGTAAAAAATAATGAAACCATGTTTTCCAGTGACATGGTCCCTAAACCATTGCTTTCTGGTTTTATGAGTTAGAAAAGCTTGCAATCTTAATGAAAAGCATTGTCTAAGAATTCATAAAAATATTGTTTCATACACACGTAAAGCAACAAGAAGGAAGATTTACAGACTCAATTTACTGTGTTATCTCATGTCTTTGTCATGTGCTATAAGCTGTAACGTATAAATCTTTTTTTGTATAAATCTTGTATGTAGCAGTCAATCACTTAACACTGCTTACTGCACTTTTCACCAATCATGCATTACAGTAAGTGTTAAATGGGTCACATAATTGATAATGGATATAGCTTCATGCTAACGGGTTTAAACTAAATAATTAAAACCTAATGGATTTAAATTAATTATAGATTGCTTGTAAGCCATTATTATTTATATTGTAGAGATGCAGAAAACATGTAACAAATAATATAAAAAGACTGTAAACCGTGAACTGAAATTCCAAATGAGACCATTGTGCTGAACAAAGAGTATGTTTAAATCCCTTTATAGGTTTTTGTGTACAAGTTAAGTATCTAATGAAAATCCTTTTCCTCAGTAGCATTTTTTCTAGCTTAATAAGAACATTAAAAAATCCTTTTGTAAATTTTCACTTCACCAGTTGCACAGTAAATGTGCATACTGTACTTCACTTTGCGTAACTGAGTTGCATGTACTCATGATGTCTGTCAAAATCTAGAGTTTGTCATTTCCAGTTCCCATTCCTTTCAAAGTTTACTGGAAAATTGTAGACCCTTGTGGTTTTTATCAAGTATTTTTGGATTGTCGGTAGAAGTATCATCTTTTCTTTTTTAGCTTTTTAAATGCCTTCTAAAACCTTGTCTCACATGGCAAATGTAGCAGCAAAGGATATATTTCAATATTTAGAAAATCTCTGAGCATGGGACATTCATTACTGAGAAAAAGTAATAGCATAAATGTTTCTTTTGGTAGCAGCCTTACGTTCAAATTTATCTAACTTCAGCTCCTGTCATTTTCAAAAGCTACCTGCATTTTTATTGTGTGTGTATAATGCATACCAATATCTGTCCTTCAGGTGTTCCTACACTTAGAGTCTAGGATTTAGGGTTTAAGAGGAAACTATACATACATTTTACTTCACTAACTTTAATTGTGTAATATTTAATTGACATTTCCAGTTCAAAGGTTTTAAAATCTAACATTATTGGTGGCTTGCTGATGCTGACTTGATTGACGTATTCAGGATTCTGGCAAACTAAATATAATGATTACATCTGAAGTTGCCTAAATGAATAACAATGCTAATGTGATTTGGAAGTATTTTTGTTTGTGACCTTGTGTTCTTATTTTAAATAGGAAGTCCAGCTTCAATTGATGTGTGGGTTGTTCTGTAGCTTGAAGAGCAAAATGAAAGACTCACGGCAGTTCTGTTCATTCTCAGATGACCGTCTTAATTATTTTGTGTTATCGGGTTTTTAAAGAATGAGGTGCATTTGTCAAGTCATTTAGTAACTTATTAGTAATAATCTCATGTTAACTACTGCATAGTACAATATATTACAGTGTTTAAATTCTCTCCTACGTTTTTGCACTCCAGTCACTTATCAACCAAACCCGATGAATAGTTTATCTCAGAGTATTTCATAATTCAGACCTGTAGTCTGATGTCATGTCAGTTTTTACTGCCACCCCAAAATCAATTTAGAATTAGTCAAACCCTTGTTCCCCCCTAACCTCTATTTTCTATGTTTCCAAAAACATATTCAAAAAGGGCATATCATATGAAATGCCCTTCAGTGGTGTTTATTTTTCTTTGAATCTTAGAATCACTAGTTATAGTCCTATCCAGTCGAATTTGCCAAATATTCATTAACATAGCTTACCACTATAATACTTGTACCTCATGGGTAAAAGATGAACGCATGTACCTACTCCTCCAACATGCCCGCCTGTAGGTGCCGTTTGACACACTATTCCACAGTGACTTGCAGGAGAGAGGTGTCTCTAATTTGGCATCACTGAAAATGGCAGGTCCCATCCAGGTTGATGGATTTACTGGGTGTGCAGAAAGCTGAAAATACTCATTTGTTAATGCACACCCAACAGTAGCGGACAGCCTATTGTGCACCACTCCTTCGTTAATCTCACTCACTGTTAATTAATGACAAGTCCCACGCTTAAGCTGATTAAAGCTGGCTGTCAGGCTCAACTTGTGCTCAAGCACATGCCTTTGTAAGATGAGTATGTGTGAGCCTGTATTTCATTCTGAAAATGAGGGCAGTGATATGTTGTGTACTCTTTGTAAATATGTTTTAAAAACTGTTTCAAAAGCTTAATATTGATTTGTGTAATACTTTGTAGATTTTTAAGTTTTTAATTTTTTTCTAGTCTTTTTAGCTAGTATGATTCTAGAGCAGTTAAAAACTCAGGAGTCTTTCAACTCAACTTAAAGCACTATTGAAGAAATTCAAAAGATTAACAGGGGAATTGCTGAGATGTTGAGGCTTTGGATTGGTTATCTAGTGGGCTAACATGGAAGTTCAGTTCTTCAGTGGGTCACTGCTCTCATACCTTGAGCTAAGTACCTCACTCAATCATAGTAAAATGCTGTAAAAATGGGTAAAGTTCCAAGTCATTGTTGCAAATCAGAATTTGTCATCAATTGAATTATATGGTTCAATATAGGGATATAAATGATCATTTCATATATTTATATAGGAGTGATAAAAGCAAAGCATTTTTAAGAAGTCACCAGTATAACATGAAGCAGGGGAAACTGATTTCAGCATGATTACAATGTGGGAAAATATGTCTTGATATGATTTCCAATTATACTCATAACACATATGAATATTAACATGAATAACTTCCTTTTTTTGCAGTTCTGTTTTTCCTCTTGCACATATTGTGTCATTTACAGCTTGCTATAGTATAACTGTTAATGCACACTAGAGGGCACAATTTACTAATGATTCCTTTTATTTACAGTTCTTAAATTGCCTATTGGAGTCTTGTGTCAGTCACACGCAACGTTTATTGCTTTTTAGAAAAAAAACTTTTAAAGTGGTTTATGTAATTTACAGACCATTTAATTTGTTCTTTAGCAATTTCATAACCTTACTCAATGGGGCTTCCCTTGAAAATACATTTGCTTTGTGAACATTAAAGCCAAAATACATTATATTTTGAGAATTTAAAAATAATATATTTGGTGTATATATTATATATATATAGAATAGATGCAATGCAAACCAATGTACTAATATTCTACGATTGTGTGCTTTTAATTAAAATGGGATAAAGTTCTATTTAAGAGGCAGAATGGGAAAATACATTCACAATAACTCACAAATACGGTAGTAGCCTGTCACATCAATTTGATCATATCTTTTTGCACCCTGGAGGACATTTCACACCTGGGACATTTGTACATTTTCTTCTCACACTGTTTCACAGTGACATCCACAGCTGGCAGTGTGAGCTGTGAGTCTGAACCCATTCTCCACGTCTCAGCGAGAACGGCGTTCCTGCCCTCAAGGAGAAACTTGTCTAAGCTGTAGTTGATGCAAAAAAAAAATGATTTATGAGCTTTTTTTGCTCTTTAGCATAGTTCAAGGTTTTCTGCTCTTATGTTTGTCAAGATTCAGTATTTCAATAGAAATAATAACAACTAGCTGTATGTAAAATCAAATAAATCAAATAAGATGTGGCACTCTGTTATCTTTTTCTATTGTAGTGTTATAGTATCAAAGATTTTGGGACCTACCTTCTATGTTTTGACTTGCAGGTTTCTAAATATTTGAGTGATGTTTTATCTCCTCAAGCATCATTGTCTGCAGTGAACTTTCTAGAATTGTTCAATTTAACCCATAAGAAATAAACTCTTACAAAGATAGCGATGTTGAAGGAAGTTGGAAAGCTGGCAAAATATTTTTTTTTGTGTAGCTCTTAGCGATGCACTGTTAGTTTTTTATAAACTTACTCTCGCAGCCACATCTAACACTGTGAAATCCAGAACACCCCAGACCCTACTGCTTATATCACACAGAAATGGGTTTGAATTACTTTTCAAATACTCTTTGGTCTTGGCTCATAGCACTAAAAACAGGTGTCTTTTTACAGCTTGTGGTGTCTATTGTTGACTTACAGAACAGCATAGCGTGTTTCCCTTCAGGTTCCATATTTCCTGCTTTATTTTTAGCAAGACAAACACAAGCTCAGGTTTATCCTCATCCTAAATTTGTAACACAACTGTTAAAATAACTTGAGCTTAAACCTGTGGTCTTCTGAATACCACCCTTGAATCAGTGTAAATGAAAGATATACCAAATCCCAGAGTATTTTTTGTATTATCTTATCTTGTCATACTTGGGTTTTTGCATAGTTGGAGTTTTGTGAACATCTTTAGACTTACAATACATCTTATACAACCCTAAGCAGTATTTAAAGTTTCAAAGTTTCAAGTTTCATTTCAAATAGATTAAATGCACCACGAGTGTGTGACTGTTCTGTTAATACATGAAACTGTAGCATTTTGTAGGGAGTGTTCATTAATAATATTCATGAAACAACCAATTTGTCTTTTTTTTGTGCTAATCTTACTGGAAGGCATAGTAGTTAGTGTTGCGGTCTCACAGATCTTTGATCTTGTTTTCACTTCTGGAGTGGGTTGTGTTTTGTGTGAAGTTTACATGTTCTCCCTGTGTTCACATTGTTTTCTCCAGGTGCCCTGGATTTGCTCCCATGTGCTTGTGTGTGTGTGACCTGCAATTGACTGGTGTCTCATCCAGGCTGTAGTCCTGCCTTGGTCCCTGTGCTTCTGTGGTATGCTTTGATTTGACATGACCTTTGTCAGGAATAAGCTGCTTCCTGATAACAGATGGAAGTTATCTTTGGCTATTTTAATATACCACACAGAAATGTAGTATTGTCTGAATTTTTAGGAGGGTCGCATGGTAGTGCAATAGTTAGCATTATTGCCTCACAGCACTGGGACTCTGGTTTCAATTCCACACTTGGGGTGCATTTTCTCCCTGTGTTTACCTGGGTTTCCTCCAGATGCTCCGGTTTACTCCAAAAGTTCAAAGACATACTGGTAGTCGTTTTGGCTTCTGGGAAAACTGGCACTGCTGTGAAATGTTGTGCTTGTGTGTCTGCCCTGCAATGGACTGGCGTCCCATCTCTGGCTCCCAACACAGCCCTTGACTGGAAGAAACAGTTAGAAAATGGATGAATCTTTAAGAAAAAAGGATTTCCAGGACTGTTCATTGTTACGCATGGCACCATTATTCCTCATCGTGATAATCATGCTTAAAATGGACATGTTGATTTTTACCACCAGTGTGCAGTAGCACATAAAGGAAAGGAGAATTTAACTAGATATATTGTGAACGAAGGTCTGACTTTTTCTGCACTTCAAGATGCGTGACACTTTATTTTTATTTACTCAGTTGTTAAATGTCAGTTGCTGTTGAGGATGCCACGCATAAATGTCATGATCCTTGGGTAGAAAACATGACCTAAAAGACTACCTGTAAAATAAATAACATGTCATGGCCTAGGCTACACTTGAAGTGTTGCAGTAAACTCTTATTTATAACAGTCCCTGCCTATCCAACTGTAGCATAAACTGTTCTATTCCAAGTATAACAAGTGCCAGGCTGTATGTATCAGAATTGTAAGACAGAACATTTTTGTAAATAGATATTCTTAGTGGAATAGCCTTGTTTCGATGCAAAAAAGCACTCTTGTGCTGCAGCAGAGATGTTCATAAACCCATTCTTTGATTTTATTTTGTTATGTGACCGAATAGGAATCTTTGAACTATACAAAAATGTATACAAAAATGCTTCTCACAGGTGTCTCTGGCTGCCCATACACTGTGAAAGAATGCAATTTAGCAGGAACTCTCTTCTTGAATTGTAGGGTGTCTTATGGCACTCACAAATGTCTTGTGTATGTCGAACATCTCTTTGGTTGTCATAAACAGTACACCGTTAGGCTTCAAGTAGTTTTTTTAAGGTTTTCCTCTTCCTAAATTTATAACTGCTGTTACGTCCCAGTGTGTGGTCCATGTGTATTTTGTTGCTATGTTCCACACTTCCTGACCTTGATTGTTCTCCCTCCCCCATAGGTCCATCATTATATCATTGTTTCTGTGTGACATCATCTTCAACCAGCTTCTCAACCAATCAGAACTCATCTTATTCACTATATAACATGAAGTTTTTCCGAAGGAAGAGGTCCCACTTGGTTTTGCTTTGCTTTGCTTTGGTTTCGCTCTGGTTTTGCTTCGGTTTCGTTTAATTTCACTTTGTGTGTATTCGTATAGCTTCGGCTCTCGTTGGTTTGTGTTCGTCTCTGTGTACTTTCGTTTTTTTATGTGTTTATCCTTGTTTTGTCATTACCTTGCCCTAATGTGTTATATGTTCAACCTTTGTGGTCTTTTGTACCATGTTCCTGTTGTCTACTCTCGTTTTCCCTTATTTGTATTCCTAGTGTATTTCACGTGTGTATTTGTGTGAACTTTTGTGTATAGGGTAAGTTTAGGTTGTTGGGTACATTCCACACACGTAGTTAATTCTTGTAATACTCACACTAGTTTAGTACAGGTGAGTGCCTTTGGTCTTGTATGGTTTTGGGTAGTCAGTGAAGGTTAGCTAGGGTGTTTGAAGACATCGAAGACCGTGTGTTTCGGGTTTTCTTTTGTAGTTAGATCAGCTTCCCTCACTTTCTTAGCCAGCTCCATTTTGTTTGTTGTTTTCTTTCCTTTGGCACCACTCTTGTTCCTTACCCTGTGTGTTATCGTGTCTTATTACGTACCAGTGACTTATTCACCTTAAAATAATCACTTTTGCACCAACTCTTGTTAACACGCTTCCGAGTCCCTCACCAGAACCCACCTGCATCCAAAAAATATCCTTAATGTTACACCCCTTTACCCCTAGACACTTGGGGTTGTAACACTGCTCATGATCGTATAGTGGGGCAGCCAAGTAATGCTTACAGTATGCGTAGACTAGCACAGATTTCCTTAAACAAGTTGCTATGTTTAAAAAAAAACTTAGCTTCAATTATCAAATTTGAGATGTGTTCAATGTTCATGTTTTTACATTACTGTATGCTACTACATGCGATCTATCGAAAAACATCCTATTTCATCCCCAATTGTATGCTGTTTCTTTTGGAATTCTGGCCACAGTCTGCGATGTGACCTAGGCTCAAACCCGCAATGCTTCCATCATAGAGTAGTGCTCACCCTGTACACTGGTGAGAACCTTTATTTCTTGAGTCGCTCAGGGGCCCCATCTGATCATAATCCAAATATAATACTGCAAGGTTTTTTAAGTCACCAAGGTCTGTGAAATCACCAGAAAGCACGTATGTAATACGTAAACGATTAGTAGAAAATCGTATTTTGCATTTCACAATGTAACATGGACTGTTCAGCGTCTCTGTTTTTTTTTTTAAAAAAAAGCTTAAATAGTAAATTTTCTGCACAAAGACATGGTACCTATATTGCAAACTGCTGCTATTCAAAACTTGTTACTTCCACACGGTCCTGCTTCAATATTTATAAACCGGTGTTTCGGAGCACTTCAAAACTGCTTGCAGCTTTCTTGGTGTTGGTATTAATATTTGAATAAGAGCCTTCATATAGCCCTTCATTTTAACAACAGATGTAATATAACCTTTCCTCGCATTCACAGTGAATCTTATTAAAATAGTTTTTCTCTGCCATTTGCTCTCACCCAAACTGCCTTATTATGTATCAGTTTATTTCAGTATATTGTTTTATTATTTTAATGCTTCTTGCACTCCTAAAGCAGGTTTGATTTTTTTAAAATCTAGTTCACTTGCCACTACAAGTGGCTGTACAGAATGCAAAGTTCAGATTTAAGGGTAGGACAGGCACTTACTTCTGCCACAAAATAGTTTTGAAAGTGTAAGACCCTGAATTGAAAACGTCCTGGACTTGGGCTTTTCCATGTTCTTACCAATGTGAGTCAGCGGTCCCCTGGTTACAGTTATTTTTTTTCCATTAAAACATGACAGACCTTTGTCTGTTCAGATTTGTTCAAGATGTTTGGGTCAGAGTTTGTGCAGTATTCAGTAACATGAGATTTGTTTTATTTTTACTTTATTTTCTATTTAGTGGAACAGTTTAATTCAGAAATTTCATATCAAATGAGCTTTTGTCACTGCATGATAGAGAAATAAAAAAATATTTTTGGGACGCAAGTGTAGTCTTGCAGGGCTCAATACTAATCATCTATATTACGTGTTCTAATAAAAAATTAGTTATTCTAACCCTTTTGTTTGAAGTTAAAGCAAAACAATAGACGTTTCCATTACTTCAGTTTCTTTAGGATTTGAAAAAGTTTCCATTTGCTTGGGCTGGTCTAATGAATGTTTCATATAACATGTAAAAACTAAAAAGATTATGATTTTATAATTCTTTAGAAATTGTATGATTAATACAACTTTTTTTTTCTCAGAAATGTCCTGGATACCCAAGAAATGTGAAAAAAAAGTTTGCATTAAAGGCTGTTTTTTATAGAGTCACTTTTATGTTTTTTTTTTCCAAACACATAATAGGCCTACAGGTTTTAGAAACCTGATAGTAATGACAGCTTTGTCATTTTGCACTTAAACAGTATTGTCAATGTCTGTTTCATTTTAAACTTATGTTTAAACCTCATTTTCAACAAAATACCATTAACCCTACTAATACATAATGCAATAAAATTGAAATTTTTAATTGACTTGTGATATCCAATGGTTGGTACAGTTTAAGTTAATGGAATATACTGAAGTTAATCTCTGTATGCCTTCTTTACATTATGTATCTACTGCATGCCACATTGAATGCTCGTCAAATGCATTTATAAAGAGATGCACATCACAACAAATTTAGAGCACTTTTTTCATTGTTTTTTGTATGTTAAATTTAAATATTGTAATGTTCAAAATGCTCTCTTAATTTTATTGTCCATCTGGAATTTGCATTAGCCATTAAATCAGAGGGCCCTGATTGCCACTTAAACAGTGATCTAATGTAGTGGAACCAAGAGAAAGCACATTGTGTGACTTGCTTATCCATTACACTAATGTGGTATGTGAACTGCCTGTTCCAGTATACAGCTGTGCATTCAAATTTATCACTGTGGCTATTCTGATCAAGAGATTGTGATTTGAAAGGTTCATAGCTTGCTTTATAGCTTCTTCATGAAATATGTTGAATCTGATGTTGTTTTTAAAGTAGACTAAGGTTCTCTTTAAATCTTGTCTTTTCACTCTCATTAAAACACACTCATTTGTATCAGTGAATGATTTAGTCTTCAATTGTCTTTTGTGACTTGCTTTGCTTACCTCACAGAGATATATTTTCATCTTATCATGATCTCTGCACATATTTTTGTTTCGAAACACTTTGGTAAGCACGCAATGGCATTTCTGTGATTTTGTTTAGGATTTGTTTTGTTTTTTGTCTGTTTTTCTTCACATTTGTTAGCAGTTTCAATAATGTGGAAGAAATATTTACAGTAGGCTTACAAGCAAAAAAAGAAAACACTAGAGATGTTGTGCTGTTTGAAAGATGAAAATAGATTCAGGTGACTTATGCATTCGGTATTGTTCATAGACCTCTCATGCAGTTCAAAACTTGTTAGCGTTCCAGATCTGTTAGTGGGTGTTTATATTATCATCTGTAGAAGAAAGGGATTAATGTTTAATGATGTTATTTTCAGGGTTGTGTGGAGCATTGAATAGACCCTGCACAAATCCGCTGATAAATACTCACCCACTCTTGATCTTTATGTTGACACAGAACACACATTTTTCACTTCACAGCAGCTGTTGGGTAATAGATTTCTGTTTATATCCTGGAAATGTTTACTTTAATCTGTACTGAATTTTGTATATATACCAAATCAATCATGGTCATAAGATGAAGAATTTGTTTATTTTGCAGCGGGTACATAAAGGAAGATTTACACTGCAAGTGTGATGGGATATTTAGCCTTTTTGAGCTCTGTACCAGGCAGGTTTACTTTAACCTGAAGAGATGCCAAAAAAATGTTAACGCAGAAGTAAAGCAGAAATGAGCAGAAACGGTATTAATTTAAATAACAAGAGGTTATAAATCTGAGGAGGAGCCTTAAGGAAACCTGGATTCCTTTAACTTGGTATTCTAGGTTACAGTAACTGACATGTCGGTACAAAACCCTTTACATATTCTTTTTGTCTATAGTTCTGCATTATTTTCTCCTTTTGACCCATTTGAATGCTACATTTGAATGTTTTCTGCTTCACAACCTTTAGGTCATATTGGGTTCGATTCTGGACTGCGGCACCTTCCGTGTGGAGTTTGCAAGATGTTCCCATTCTATTTTCTCTGGGTGCACTGGTTTCCTAATCTTCCATAGACATGCTGGCTGGGTTAATTAGTGTCTTTGAATGCATCCCCTGTGTGTGTTCCCTGCCATGGACTGGCATCCTTTCCAGAGTGTAATTCCACTTCGAACCATATGCTTCCAGGATAGGCTTCTGGTTGCCATGTATCTTACCAGGATTGGTTGTGTTGAAGGCTAATAATTCATTAATTGTTGCAGTCTTTCCTCTTTTTCAGTATACTTAATCTGCTGAAGAAAATGGTCATTAAATATTCAGCAACTAAGCAGAAGACAGAAAGGTACCTGAGTATGTGGTCTTAGGTATTGTTTTTGCCTTCTTATTTCAGGCCATGGGTCTGGAACAGTAATACTGACAGAGGTGTTCCTGAAATTAAATTCATGTGAAGTCCTGGAGAAAAAGAAAAGATGAACATTTCACGATGATTGCAGAAAGTAATATTGTGCCTAAGCCGTTTAATTCTAATCAAATTCTATGTAAACTAATATTGATGCTGCAATTCAAATTAGAGACCTGTGTTCTAATTCAAATTATACCTGATAGGTTATGGTTTTGCATCTGCATGTTGCCACCCTTGGGCTGGTTGCTAGTGCTTTCTGAGATATTCTGTCTGTTTTAACAGCACCATGCTCCTGATGTCTGGTTTACATATCAAGAAAATAAAGATTCATTTTTATGAACTAATGTAAGCTGAAAGTTTTTTTAAAAAAACATTCTGAAACAAGCTACCCACATGTGCATCAGTACCAGGCACAGCAACAGAAAGCTATAGCATGTACTGTTGCATATTGCAGGTTGACGAGCATCTTTGTTTTTTAGATGCAGGTACGGAGCTTCCTTATTCTCTAACTATTAGGAGCCCTTTGTCAAGCGAAAAGCCTCTTAGGGACAAGCATTGGTTTAAGGCAGTGGTTCTCAAACTGTGGTACGCGTACCGGCAGTGGTACTTGGCGTGCCGCCAGGTGGTACGCCAAATGATCCTGGAACTGTGTTGTGTGCGCTGAAAAAATCGGGACGGATTTTCATATTTTGTATTTTTGTACGTGTCGAATACGCAGCCTACGTACTACGATACAGTGCGCGCTAATACGTCAGTGGACACAAGAGATACTCTGTAATTCTATACCACTCTATAGGAATGCGTGCTACGGATGCAAGTGACCAATTGTATTTAAAAAAAGCTACTGTATCTCCAGCAAATAGGGAGAAAGGAGAATGTGCGTGATTTTGGAACAATGCCAACGTTGTAAACACAGGAATGCATAGAAATGCGTGCTACGAACGCTGGTAATCTTGTGAGCACAGGAAAGCGTGAAAAATAACAGAAAAATATTTAAGAACTGTTCTAAGTTAATTTGAGAAAAATACACCGAGCGTCTCTGTGTTTCTCTCCCATGCGCATGAAATAAATACTTAAAATAAACACTGAAATAAAAACGGAAACGTGGAAAAATGCAAGCTTGCGGATTGCTAAAGCAGGTAAGCCCCACACTATTATGTGTGGAGAAAAAGCTGCTGAACAGCTCGACCTGCTCTCCCCCCTGAAAGACACAGTCATTCATAGAATTATTGAAATGAAGGATTATATCAAAAGTACGCTGACAGAGCGCGTTAAGATGAGAAGATGTTTTTCACTGCAATTAGATGAGTCTATAGTCGATTTGGCCAATTTGCTCGTTTACGTTAGATACGAGTTTGAGGGTACGTCCCGTGAGGACTTTCTGTTCTGTAAGCAACAGGAACTACAGGAGAGCACATATTTCAGCTTCTGAATGAATTTATCGAAGAGAATGGCATCGACTGGATAAAATGTGTCGGAGTTTGTACAGACGGTGCTAGAGCAATGACAAGCTGACACAGCGGTGTAGTTGCACGAATTAGAGAGGTTGCTCCAGAAATTAATGGTTTCATTGCAACATCCACCGCGAGACCTTTGCCGTCAAGAAAATTCCTGACGATTTAAAATCTGTTAGACTGTTGTGAATTGTATTAAGGCTCGAAAAATTAATTTACCATCTGCTTTGCTCGACTAAAAAGGCTCATCCCTCACTGAAATGGTGCTTTTTTATTTTTGTGTTGTTTTTTTCTGTAAAACACTTTGAAAGCCACATTTTAACATCTTAGCCAGCAGCCATATCACCCTGCAACTCACAACTGGCAACCCACTGAAGCTAAGCGGGTGTGAGCCTGGTCAGTACCTGGATGTAAAACTGAGGTCCTGACTCTCTATGTTCATTAAAAATCCCAGGGCGTTTCTCAAAAAGAGTAGGGGTGTAACCCCGGCATCCTGGCCAAATTTCCCATTGGCCCTTACCAATCATGGCCTCCTAATAATCCCCATCTATGAATTGGCTTCATTACTCTACTCTCCTCCCCACTGATAGCTGATGTGTGGTGAGTGTTCTGGCGCACTATGGCTGCCGTGGCATCATCCAGGTGGATGCTGCACATTGGTGGTGGTGGAAGGGAGTCCCCATTACCTGTAAAGCGCTTTGAGTGGAGTGTCCAGAAAAGCACTATATAAGTGTAAGCAATTATTAATTATTATTATTATCTTGGGATTGGCCTTGCTCTTAGAACCTTTATCGGGTAAATTTAATGTGGAGGAGATTAAGTGCTAAAATCATGATTTAGGAAACTGGATTTTCTGAACACCTGCTGTTCAACACTTAACATCCTTGCACTCTTGTGGTTTATGCCATGAATGCTGCTGGTGCACGTCAGAGAAATTATATCTCTCAGTATTATTAAGTAGTATCTGGAGAGGGTCTCATGTGATTTCAGTATCTGGGCCTGTAGAATTTAATCTTCCTCCTGCTGAAAGACTTGATGAATAAACTTTTGCACACACCTGAATATTAGAGCTGATTATATGAGTTAATGACTTTGCACTTGGAAATCAGAAGGTCCGTTTTCTAGATGCGAGTTGGGGTTTTGAAATCCGTGTTAATTTTGTGCTAGTGTTTTTCTGTTTATATTATATGTAAAATGCATCAGTTTAGATTTATGTTTACTCAGCTGTTTGCAGTACAATATGGCACCTTTCTATTGTGTCATTTGCCTAGAAATATGTGGCTCTGCAGCATGTGTTATGACCATAAACATTTTAATTGATTTTTACATTTGTGGTAATGCTTTATTTGAATATTGCTGCATAATGACTTCATAATACTATGCAGCACATTATAATCAGGTTATGCACAAATAATAATAATAATAATAATAATAATAATAATTGCTTACACTTATATAGCGCTTTTCTGGACACTCCACTCAAAGCGCTTTACAGGTAATGGGAACTCCCCTCCACCACCAATGTGCTGCATCCACCTGGATGATGCAACGGCAGCCATAGTGCGCCAGAATGCTCACCACACATCAGATATCGGTGGGGAGGAGAGCAGAGTAATGAAGCCAATTCATAAATGGGGATTATTAGGGGGCCATGATTGGTAAGGGCCATTGGGAAATGTGGCCAGGACGCCGGGGTTACACCCCTACTCTTTTCGAGAAACACCCTGGGATTTTTAATGACTACAGAGAGTCAGGACCTCGGTTTTACGTCTCATCCGAAGGACGGCGCCTGTTTACAGTATAGTGTCCCCGTCACTATACTGGGGCATTAGGACCCACATGGACCGCAGGGTGAGCGCCCCCTGCTGGCCCCACTAACACCTCTTCCAGCAGCAACCTTAGTTTTTCCCAGGAGGTCTCCCATCCAGGTACATATGACATAATGTAAGCATCAGAGGTCATGGTAATTGTTTTAGCATCATTTCAAGCACTTGGTACATTATGCTGAAACATTAGAATAGAGAATGACCTAATTTTCATTATATTTTATGCATAGGGTTTTTTCAGGAAGCAGTGACAAAAAAAAATCATTAATCCCAAAAGTCCCATCCCAGGTGTACTGGGACTTGAGTTTAAGACACTTTGTTTAGTTAATGGCCATATGGGAATCAGGTGAGTGTTTGCTCTTAAAGCTGTTGGTAAAACTATTGAAGATGCATTGAGTGCAATAACTTCAATAAATAACAAAATAAAAAAACAAGAAATGAAAAAAAGAATAAATAAAATAAATATTTACTTAATATAGAATACTGGATATTTAATTTATCCAATGATACATTTTAATATCAAAAACTTTAATATTAAAGAAGAGCAATTTCTATCCTTTCATTTTTTTATCCCATTAAATGTTATACCACCTGGCAGTGCTATAACAGCAGCACTAAATACAGTAGATTTTTCAAGATTCCATATTGTAAAGGTTTGTTTTGCTGTGCCTACCAGTTTATTATGTGTATTGCTGACTGCTGTTCAAACATTAAGATGGAAAATAAGTGCTGTTTGTATGATCAGTGGAAGTGACTGCTTGTTATTTACAGTTTTAATTTCAAATAAAAGTGTTACATTTTAGAGCAGAGTTAGGAAAACCTACCTGATTCTACTATTGATGTTAAAAATGTTAATTAGTTGTTATATTAATATGTAGTTCAGGTGGGTAGCTGCGTCAGCATGCGTAGGCTGCAAAGGAACAAGTAATAGGTTTATTCCATGCTGAAAAACGGAAGAAAGAGAACACAACGTTTCGGCCGTGGAGCCTTCTTCAGGTGTGAGCAGCTCACACCTGAAGAAGGCTCCACGGCCGAAACGTTGTGTTCTCTTTCTTCTTTTTTTCAGCATGGAATAAACCTATTACTTGTTCCTTTGCATATTAATATTTATGTTTGCTTTTCATAAGACTTCACTTAAGTAAGCATTGACCAAATGAAAGTTATACTTTTCGCTGCCTTCTCTTTGATTTTCCTGGAAAGCTAATAATCTATGATCTAAGAAAATCATCTATGTTTAAGAAGAAAAGTAAAATGATTTCAGTTTTACCAGTTGTTATTGTGTTATTTATACATGTCCAAAATATTAGAAAATAAATGACTGAGTGAACAAAACATGAAAAATAATAGGAGTTTATCCATTATTGTTGTTGTTGTTGTTGTTATTATTATTATTATTATTATTATTATTATTATTATTATTACAAACTGTTATATTTACAGTTAGGTTTTTGTTCATACAGTTTCAGAAAGCACTATTAAAATTATTTGACGCACATCAAGATTCTATCATTTAAAATTAAAATTGTATTCATTGGAATAAAATATATAGAAGGTTTAGCCTGCCAAATTAATTTCCCTGTCATTGACTTACTACTGTGTTTCCTTGAAACCGGTTCGTCACTCTTTGACTTTTTGCTGCATGGTTTTTCTTGCATGCAACCACTGGGAAGCTCTTTTCAAGAGCTGGGTCTCAGAGCCTCAGTGATGGAGGATGGATGGCCCCATTTGACATTGTAAATTACAGCTCTAAGTTTATTCACCAGCCATCGCTGCACCGTCCCTACAGCTCATACATTAGTTCTCTGGCACAGCGTTTGTTTTCCTGCCGCCTCAGCAGGAGGTTTGGTTTTAAGGCTTCAGACGATGTTGTGTACACAGTCGAGGTTGCATTAGCTCCGAGTGTATCTGCGCTATTAGTTTCACAAACTCTCTGGGCTATATTTGTTTCCCACAATTTTCTGCGTGTTTGTCTCAATCCAACCATAAAATGATCTCAAGCAACATATGTTTCCAATAAGGCTCACTCGTGGGCCAGTGAAGGAATTTACTGTACCAGGGCTTTTCTTCTACGACGTGTAGCCTTACAAAGATGTTATGCACGCTGTTGTAAAGAGCAGCCAGCCTTTCAAAATTTGACAAAAACGATAACAGACGAAGGAAAAGAAAATGGTTCTGAAAAATGAAAACCTCTCATCATGTGACACTTGGTGCTCTTTGCATTTCAGCTCTGTCACAATGTCACTGAATCATTACTGTCCTTAAATATTTGTTTTAGGTTGAATGGTGATAGACTGGTGTGTTTTCACAATATTTTCCTAATGTTTTTTTTGTGAGTGAAGCAACTTTTGTGACTTTCATGACAATTCAGACAAAACAGTTATTTGTAGATTTGTCTTCTTATTGTAATTTCAAATAAACTTTTTGTTGCATTATCTGTATAGAGTAACTTTTTACACTTTTAACAAGATCTGGCCCAGCGGTAATGAGAACTTTATATACTTTTAGCAATTACAATTTGTTATATAATTTTCAGCTGCCAGCATTGATGATGAGTTCTGTATATTTCCATTTATACATCAAGTATTTTGATTTTTTTTAAACGAGCAGTGCATGACATATGTAGACATATGAAAAGAGAAATCATAGTGTTGTAAATTACACTGAGGTTTACCTCTAATTGTAGCCTGCACTTTGGTGCCTCTCATCAGAGTGATTTATTTCTTCAGAAATGTTGCTTGCGTCACTTTTATAGTCTAGTACAATAATGTGTAATAGCAACAAGCATACACTGTACATACTGTGATTCTGGTGCTGTAATACAGAGATGTTTATAAGAAAGGAAAACTTTAGCTTGATTCTTTGAGCTCAAAAACCACCAATTGAAAGCAGTTACATATGATCTGTGTATGTTGTTCTGTTAATATTTTACTTTATTTACCGTACACTTTATGCATTTGTTTTAATCAAAACAGAACTGATTCTCTGTTTAGTGTGGACTACTGAATGGTTTCAGAAACAATGGCAAGTGGAGAGATAGTATATGCGTATTCTTTAGAAAAAATAGCAAGGAATGTCTTTTTTACATATTTGTTTTCCTGTGCATATGGTACGAAAGGATCATCTTTAAAGCTGTTATAATTCTGGAGTCAAATGCACCTGCTGGAGTCATTGATATGCAATGTAATTGCTAATTTTATTTTAGTTCAAGTAACAGGAAGAGTGAACGATGGAAACATCTGGGGGAAGAATAAGGATAAATGTGAAGCTGTGAAAGTCCCACGTACACACAAAGGGACATATTTCTACCTAAAGCTGTGTTTCTAAAGATGCTAAAATGTTGCACCTCAGCGTTTCTTCTACTCCAGTAAAGCACAGAAATTACTGCATGTCCCTGACCCTTTTTGTGCCGCAAGCCATTTTTTCATAATTGCTTAGTAAGAGATACTGAATTAAAAAAATGGCAATAAGAAAAAAAGCTAAGCTACTGCAGTTAACTGAAATGCTGCACTTTAAGAAGTGAGGAAAATTGTAACTTTAAGTTTCAAGTTTTACTGCAACGCACAGTACAATAGACCTTACACCTACATCGTAGTGCATTAGGTAATAAAACTTGACAGCTCTGAGTAAAGTAGCATGTGACTTAACAGCCTGTAAGTGTTAGAAAGACTGAAATAAATAATCTTTCTCATAGAACCCTGAAACCGATTTTTACTTTTTTATCTTTTATCACTCCCTCTTTCCATGCTCAAATCTGCAATATATCTGTACAAAACTGTCATCACCTAATTAGTTTGTCCTTGGGGCATCCTGTGTCATACCAGGACAGAATTAATGCACTAATGAACAGACTCATTGACATCATTAGAAATGAAAGAATTTCTGAAGTAGTTTGTTACAAACAGAAAAGCTTCTGATACTGTCCACAGAAATATAAATGCACTTATAATTTTCGATCATAACAAATATATAAGAATTTGTAGAGACAGATCATTATTTTTCTGCATAACATAGTTTCCTTTTAGTGTTTTTAGAAAGGCCTGGCACAAGTTGGATGGATCATCACTATCAATCAAGATAGATATCACGTTTGGTATAAAATTCAAGAAAATTAAAGATTTAAGCATTAACCTTCCAGATGAAAAAGTTTTTTTACAGTAGATAAAAATGTACTTGTATTATTACAGGCTATTTTTAATCCTGCTTTTTAAGAGAAATATTTTACAATTGAACTACAACTAAAATTTTGTCCTACATAACTTTGATAAAACAAGTTCCGGTTAGCTTTGATTAGTTTATTCCTGATTTTAGTATAGATTTTATTTTCTTTGATATAAAGCTTCCTCACTTAAAACTGCGAAGCACTCACGCTACATGCTGATAAACCCTGACACAATGCAAATATTATTTGAAGTTGCTGGGAATTGTTTCACTCATGTCCTTGGAATTAAGAATTTTGAAGGTTTGCCAAAATGCTGATCCAAGTATCCAGAACAAGTCCTAATTTGTTTAAAATATTATTACCCTATACCAGCACTCATTTTTCCTTAGGCTGAATCTAACAAAGCACAGTGCAGCAGTGATGGGATGTTTTGACATGCTGAGCAACAACTGCAGTTTAGCTTGTTTAAACAGCGTATGCAATGGCATTTCGAGCTGTCAGGTGGAATTTTTCAGCAAGTGCAGTCAAAGCAGTGCTTTTGTTGCTTTGTAGGATTATTTTAACTTCATTTTGGGTTTCCTTTAAGCAAAGGAATTACCAGTGTGTAACTCCTAAGATGGATAAGAACATCGTCTTGCACTGAACAAATTCTGTTCTTAACAATAAACTTTAAGACAACCTGTTGAATGGATATTTTTACGAAAGCATCCAAATGTTTGATTATTTTTGTGCTTTTACCCAAGCAAAATTGTTCTTAGGGTTTGTTTTGAAATTTGTATTTATCCGTAACCGACTCACACAGATTTCACATACTCATATACTCTGAAAATAAGCACAGTGTTCCCTGTTTGTATACATCACTGTACAAATCTGAAGTTGCCCTTTCCAGGAGGTCATATTATGGGAAAAATGCATTTGGCACTCAGAAAGACAATGTAAGGAATTGTTAGAGAAACCAGAATTATTCATCAAGTGATTCAGGATTCTGTTCTGGTTAGAAAAGGAAGGAAATCAAGATTTGTTTTGTGCTGTGAGATTGGTGGATTTTACCAATGTTTTGATAATGGTTGTGGTCTGTCAGGGGTCTGTGCACAATGTTGTTATTCCTAGGGGATGTTTATGTTGTTTAAATATAGAAATAGAATTTTACTTGTTTATAGATGCAGCTATAATGCATTAATTGTTTGTTGAATCTCCCTTAATGGAAACATAATGCACAGCTTGTGGTATTGCCATGCCCTTTATGTCCACTCTAGAGCACAGACTTGTGCTGAGATCTGGTATCTGTAACTCACAGAATCCAGGCCTCTTAATACTTTCCACAGCGAGATGATAGCTGTCAGGGGGCTTGTAATGGTACAAAGCAGATCTTTCATGCAGCAGTTATGAAGTGTTAGTCCAATGAAAGCAAGCATGGTGTAGAAGAAATATTTATTTTTGCAAACTCGTTAAGTTTTGTCAATAAAATGCATAGTTATGTAACAAAAAAGCGCTACAGCCTAACCTTATGTTAGACTCATTTTGTTTTTAAAAAAATTGTTACATCTCTTTGAAATTCCTCCCTCACACCCCATATGTGTGTAACTAATTCAGCTTTAAACCATTTTTATACAACAATGCTAATGGAATAAACTGCATTTAAATCTTTATTATTGCACATTGTAACTGGTTAAAATCTCAGTTTGGAATCAATTCAAATGAAGTTAGGATTAATACCATAAAATGTAACATTTGCATTTTTGTTTTTAATTATCCGAGTAGCGTTTAATTAAACATTCTAAAACATCTGGTATACAGTACCTGCTCTATAAATGATTTGGTCTATTTAGTATAAAATGCAAATTCACTTTTCTCTGTTATTAGGATTTGGTTTTTAAGTCACGAAGCAGTGGTGGATGTTAATCTGTCAATGGACGTTTCTCACAGATGGTTTACTAAAGGGGTAGCTCCTGTATGCAGTAAGTTGCTCAGTTCTCAGTAAAAATTCACATCCCTCTTTGGAATGCAGTCATACTGTGTTTTAATATTTATCTAACTTTGTACTCTGTATGCACTAAGGTGTGTATATGTACACACTTAATGTTACATTCTCATCAAACCTCAAAGGAAGGTGGATTAGGCAAAAACTTATTTTCTCAGTTCAGAAGAAATGTCTCAATAATATTAAATATTTCAGATTAACCAGCTCTAGTTGTGGATATACTTAGGAAATGTATGTCAGTTTACACACACAAAAATCTTAATCTTTCAATGTATTGCTTTATGCTGTCTTTTTTATTTGAATGGATACATCTTTGAGCTACAGTATGATGGAAAAAGCTTTTCATACCATTGAAGCAGGTATTTCATTAAACAGAGAAATGTGACCTACCAGGTGCTTTATATTTGATACTGCTTAGCCTCTTGCTTGTATCAAAAAATTGAATATTATTGTATAATCCTTTCCCCACTAATCTTCAACAAGATTGCATTTGCGCCTTTAAAACATATTCGTTTTCAGTTCTGGCACAAATTCTCATAGCATAGTTTTCTAAGGAACAGACTATCTACAGATGTTTGCTGCTTATATTAAATGTATGCGGTATTACCTGGTAATAAATTGGAGATTAGCCTTGGACTGTGTATTTCCTGGTTGGTTCACTTCTTCAGACGGTTCATTGTTATCCCGTTTCCTTCCAAGATATGGGGTACTCTAATGGTTTAGCCATCTGACACACATCTGCTTCCTATTGCACAATATCTTCATTCTACTGGAGACCCAGATCTCATTCCTTATATAATGAGTTTCTTCATGTCTTTTTTGGACTTAAAAGTTTGGCATTCACCACAGCTGAGTACTGGCAGGTATTTATTCACTTGCTTAGTATGTTAATTAATTAGCATGTTTTTGCTGGGAATACAATAATGTTAGATTAGATCCATAAACATGAAACTTTTTAAATATTTAAACAGATGTTTGTATGTTTTTTAATACTGTCAGCATTTATTTTGATGTGTTAGTTCATTAATCAGTTGATTAATGAGCTAACACATCAAATGTTTTGTTTAGAAAAATACCATTTGCTTGGTAAGTGACTCACAACAAGTAAACTATTTTTTTCAGAAGAAGAAAATGATTCTTAATACTTGGGTAGTATCAATTTCTTGTGTTGGTGGTATGAGGTATGTGATCTAGATTCTTATCACATGCTTTTTATCTGAATTTCTACTGCAGATATTGAAATTATCAACATGACATAAATATACAGGACAATCATGAAGAGTATTTTACCTATGTTTGAATTACCCCTTTTTGCTGTGCTTGGTTAACTCAGAAATAATTATTTTTTTCCATATTGCCAAACTCCTATGAAAGAAATTCCATTGCCTTATTTTGCTTCTTGCATCCTTTCCTATTTCCACCTCTGTTTTACAGTAGGCATCAGTAAGCACCCTAGAAACTAACTGATAATGGGACTAGTAAGCAGACAAGAAGATCATTACACTCATAGCATAGCCTGTGGAATAGGCTACATACAATTTATGTTTAAGGCTGTAATTTTGCTTGTAATTACAGAGGTTTTTCCTGAATGAGACAATTTAATGGATTGATTAGATTAGATGATTACTGTTTAGATGAGTGGGATCTAAATGCCTAAAGTAACCTCTAGAGGTTCAGGATTATATTGCAGTCTTAAAAAACAAACCATAAAAAATGTACAGCCCTTGTTGAAATGTTGAAATTGAATCAACTTTTCAAGTGCGCGGAGATTATTCTTCTCCATGTGTTCACGTAGATTCAGGTATGTTTAAATGATTCCCAAGCAGATTTCTAGCTACATTGCTCTTTTTATATTGTAGCTCTGGAGTTATCTGTATCTTTGGGTAATAATTGATCTCTGGTGCAGATTATTTCTGCAGTAGAAGTACAGGCAGCTGTCTAAAACTTTTGTCATGGTCTGTGGAATACTGATATTCCATGGGGAAAAATAAATAATAATTATTAATAAATAATTAATATGATTAATGGCCATTAAGTCACCCTAATGCTTTATATGTTATTGGGAGGTGAGAATCGATCCATTGTATCATCCAGTAGTTGGATATATCAGCTGAGATATTCCTGGAAAAATGATATTTCAAGTTTCACTAGGGGCTGGATATAATGAAAATTAACCAAACTAAATAAGTTACACTGTGGGGCAGCACAGAGGTGTGGTTAGCACTACAGCCTCACAGCTCTTTGGTTTGACTCCTGGCCTGCCTGTATGCATGGTGTTTGCATTTTGTCTTCACATTTGTATGAGTTTTCACCAGACACTCCAGGTTCCTGCCACTTCCCAAAGACATCCATGTAAAGGGTATGTCCCTGCTCTTAATGCTCCCTTACTTGAAGGGGAGGTTCAAGTGGATTTTTCAAACTCTGGGGGTGGTGTTGTCAGCACAGCTAGTACTAGCTATTGGACTGTAAAGAAATATAATTATATGAGCTCCATGGGGCAAATGGCCTCTCATCTGTTAGCCTTTCTGATGTTTTGATTAAAAAAAAATGGTTTTGCAGTTGTATTGCAAATCAGTCATTGCACTTATTTAATCTTAATTCAGTATTTTTATTAAAGTATTCTTTTGCACACAATTGAACAGACTTTGCACATTACATTTAACAAGCAGGGATCGTACTATGCACTGTAACTTAATATGTTGATATATCAATTATTTCAAAGCCAAAAGCAACTTTATTTTTCCTTTGTTTTTGATGCTTCAGCATTAGTTTTCACCAGGCCTGTTGGAAAGTCTGAAAGAATTTCTTGATGTAAAAGCAGCTGATAAACTTGTAACCTTTAAGATTTGAACCTAGTAGGAGTGATTCAGTTCTCTTTCAAATATTATCTACACATCTTTTGATCTAAATTTTCTTCTAAAAAGCACATCCTATTCTTGCAACCAAAGGTGAGCTTTAGCTCTGTTCTTTTGGCTTAGGGAGGGTTGGCTGTAGGCAGCATTTGCCAACACGTTTCCTGTTAGCTTCCAAAAGGGCTTAATAAGATAAAACTATTTCCTTATATAAAAAATACAGTGTGTTTTTCGTAAACAGAAACCATTACATAGCACACTATCCTGAGTTGTATAGTGAATACAATGGAGCTGTATGTGTAAGTGCCTTTCTGACTGTACAATTAACAGTCTGGACATGCCTCTTGACAAGATTAGGATAAGCATCAGTATGCATCTAGTGCATTGTGACCTATTAGAGTGATTTGTCAAATTGCAGGCACTGTAGCTAAGAAATTGGGCTTAATTCAAATTTATTTTGACATGTTTTTTTCCTGATGCCAAACATGGTTTAAGGATTTATGACAGCCCATTTTACCACAAGAATACTAATAATCCTCGAAGTAACATTGTACAAAATGGAGAGACAAAAGAAAACCTTTATATATGATAAATGACCTGACAATCGAGTAAAAGAATGTTTCTTTCCGATCTAGATCTTGTTGTGAGAAGTGTCTCCCACAATACAATACAGACTGTTATACATATATCTCAATTCCCCTAATCACTGGTGAAGCAGAGCACAACGCGGTGTTCATGAATGTGAAAGGAAGATTCCTACGATAGCTGGTCAGTCAAATAGAAGCTTAATTTGAAACTGCATTCAACAACTTTGAAGTAAAGTGTTAATGGAGCACAGCTATAGTTGTTGAAATCAGGAAAAAATAATTACTCAGAAGATGAAAGCAAAAAATATTGTTTTATTATGGTTGATCATACTGGTTTGGAAGTCATATTTTTAAGAATGTGTCAAAACGGCTCTAAATTAATAATAATAATAATAATAATAATAATAATAATAATAATAATAACAACAATAGCTAGATGCAATATATTTTTGCCACCACTCTAAGGCTACTAATACATTTCTTCTTATTATTATTAAATAAGTCTTAAAGGTCAGTCATGCTGAACTCCAATGTAATATAGGTTTTTGATGCTACAAAACAAGCTGTTCAGACGTCTGAAGTAATGGACTTTTTTCCTTCTCTTTGTGATTTATGATAATGCTATTTATTTGTGGGCGCATGTGTGATTAAATATTTATTGACTTTTCAGTCATAGGCATTTTATAAGAATTCATTCAATTCAGAATAATTGGTTCTGTGCCTCAAATGTATTTGTCTGAGTAGCTTGGCCGGGCATTCCATTTTTTTAAGCCAAACACCTTCTTTTTTCCAAAGTCTGACAGATATTATTTCACTGGACAATTAAATTAAATGAGCCCTACTCTGTGGTTTATCTAGAAAAAGTAAACAATTCCCAGCAGATGCCAATATGTCTAATAAAGCTCTTGAGGAGCATTTGTTTAAAGAGCCACTTGGTACAGTGCATGTGGCACTCACCATATAAGGTCAAAAAAGCTAAACAGAGCTTTTAAAGGAATGGTGTGATTTATACAGCTTTTTGGGCAGTGTGTATTTTAAGTCTCTATGACTAAAGCACCTGTTTGGACACACATTTGCAGTTGATTCCCTTTTCACTTGCTGTTCCCCATAAAGAGCTAGACTAATTTGATTTATTTGACACACTTCTAAAAGCAATTAACTTTCATATCATTATAGCAGAATTGTAGGAAATAGTTTCTGGTCAAAGACAACAGTTTATCTTCTGAAACACTGTATTATTAACTGGAGTGCGTGTGAAGAATAAGCTCTTACTTTTTTTGACGTTTCATTCTGTTTTCTTTCAGGCTCTGCTTTGCTTGATTTTTTTACTTGCGCTGTTTTTTTTTGTAAAGTTCTTCAACATTATTTAAAATGCTGTTTGGTTGATGTAGCCTAATAATTCAGGCACGTTAAATTTTAAACTGCTGGCAGGCTTGAAGGATCTGTACATGTGTATGTCTTTTGTTTGGAATAATTTTGCGACATATTTTTCCTTCGATTTTTCGAGGATGACCAAAGTTGTGAAATTTTTTTGTTTAATCATTTCATGTGGGGGGGGTTACGGAATTGAAAACAAGTTTGTCTTGCATTAAATGGTATTTCTGAGTCACAGAATATCTGCTGAAGGTATGCAGTTTGGCAGGAAACAGTCTGCATATGTGGAACAGATTTGCAATTTGCACTTTGCCCACTTTGAATATAAATATGGAAGTCTAGCCTGGAGCGACACAATTCCGTCTGAAGATTTGTGCTTGGGATGACAAAGGCCGTGCTGTCTCTCTGGGTGTCCTGATGTAATGTCGGCACACGGGGACCCATCAGACACACTAATTGATACTCTGCTTTATAAGGGCCCTTGAAGGTGTGTAAATGTGTGTATGTTGTGTTGTTTTAAGCCCCATATTATATTTCATCATCTATTTTTTTTTTTCATTTTTTGATTTGTGCTCATTCCACTGTAAACTTTACGGTTGTTGGTGACATGTCTAAGAATCTTGTCACAGCGTCAGCAGTGAGCACTTTCTGGTATTGAACAGATGCCTGGCCTCTGAGCTCAACAGAGATACTTTTGATGCTGTTGTGTTCCATCTTTCTCATTTTTACCAGCTGTCAATGTAAGCACTCTTGTGGCACGGCTGTAACCGATCATTCTAACAAGCTGGATTTGTCTTTGTTGTTTTGCATTAGGCTTCTCTGCAAGAGCAGTGCTAGGGAGACTGGAATCCTATAAAGGTGCATGGAACAAAACATCTAGTTGATTTTAGTTTTGGGAAATGACCTAGGAGTAACATCAAAATGACGGGAGTCACAGGGGTCTGGAACAAACTGCCCAATCACTCTGTTGAATCAGGGACTCTTGAAGTACCAGCCCAATGAGATTAGATAAAGGAGATATATTAATTAAAAGCCTTAGTCTCATTTGTGTAATTTGTTTCTGATTTTTGTGAAGTGATTCTAATGACAGATGTAAAGATTTTGTCTGCCTGCCTGCCTGCCTGCCTGTTTGTTTCTAACACTAACCCTGCTTACAAAGATAGAAATCTCTTTGGAGCGAGCCATTGGAAAAGGTACACAATAACTGAGCTAACTCTACATCCTCATGGTTTAAGTATTCTGTTTGTGCTGTATAGTTTAATAAGGAGGTTGACTGACTTTCATTTATTACAAATGTATATGATACCTGCTATCACTTTTAAAATGAAGTCTTGTGAGTAGTTACTATTTTGTCATAATCCCTTTGTGGACTCTTACTACATTATTACTACAAATCTGAACTTCTTCAGCTTTCTGTGTGTCTCTCTGCCGGGAGACGACTATCACTTCATAAATCAAATCTGACCAATAAAAGGTTTGCTCTAACTTTTTTTCATCATCAGGACCTCGTAAAGTACAATTTTTTAACATCTAAAAAAAGACATCTGGTAGCCTGGATTTTGAAAATCTTGCTTCATGTATTAAGACCCTTGGCTTCTCCTTTGCCTTGTCTGGATAAACAAATGCCTGTGTTCAGTTCAAGTACCACAATAAAGATCTGCACTAGCAAGTTTACATCGAGTTGGACTGTAACAAAACACCATTGAGGGTGTTTTGTTACAGATTCATAAAAACAGAAATATACTTTGTGTTGCACATTGCCCCTAGTGTTGTGTGCATGGGGCATTTTTCCAACTTCATTCAGTTCAGTTGTCTTTTCTGTTTTTTAAAAGGGTTTAAGTGAATTTGTACTGATGTTGTATCTGAGGTGAGCAGCAGTTTTTTTTTTATTTTGTTCTGAAAACCCTCAGGGAGACATTGCAAAGGAGCTAAAAGATCATATGCTTTAGTTTTAGTTAAAATTGGAGCAGCTGAGTTCTAATCCTTCTGCGACTTGTTAAAAACATGTCTGGATACACCTGCAAGCACTGCATGACAATTGTTAAGCTTACAGAAGACAAAAAGCATGCATTGGGTGTTCTGTATCAGGTTGGGAAAGATATGAAATGATGTGAGCAATGTTACAAAGTGGCAAAAGATTACTAGGGGCTTTGATTGATTCCAGACTAAAGTTGACACATTTGCAGAGTTCATAAGGAGGACAAATCAACATAACTTAAAGTCTTGTCAGATGTGAAACGTTTATATCTATTTTTAGTATCACCGAAGCACCATGACAGATCTGATTAATGTCAGGTTTCATGCTGACATGAGTTTTAAGTGTCATCAGCTGTGGCAAGGTGGTGTCATAAAGAGACCAAGAGCTCTGTTTTAAGCCACATGAAGGTGCTAGGCTCCGGTTTTGTTTTACATGGATCTCTGTGGGAGAAATCACAGAGATAATTACCTGTGGAAATTATGTGAAGATCTTGCTTCTCATTCCACTAGTTACATTTAGGAGTATTCCAGAGGGGAGAGCCTCAGTTTACATCTTGATCCAGTAGAAGCAGGACAAAATCCTGCTCCCACGTCAGGGGTACCAGAGAAGCTGCAAAAGACGTGAAAGTCTATATATTCAATTAATTCGTTATATATAAAAAATAATTATTTTTTCAAATATTATTCTGTAAGATGGTATAAATGGTATCAAAAGCGGCACCAGGATATATTAAAAATGAGTCCATAATCAGTCCAAACTATTTATTTATTTCTTTAGGATGACAATACTGGAATCTGTATATCTTATAATGATTGAACAATATAGGTACTTGCTTTTTTGGGATGAGAATTCCCAAAAGGATTATGGCTATCCAGCATTTATCAAATTAAAACAGTTGTTTAAATGACCTGATTGAAAGTGATCAGGAATATGAAAATAAGGAGAAAAGAAAGGGACTATGAAAAGGGGAAGGAAGAGGTGAAAAAGGACATCCAAAGAGATGGACATCTTTGAGATTTCCAGGGGAAATATGGAAAGCAGAAATGTGTATTTGAGAGATTTAGAAAGAATTAAGTTCAGAATGAAGTTCATTCAGAGCTGGAGGAAGGTGAGAAGGTGTGAGAAGGATTTGGTTTCTGATGTCTTTCTGTGAATGGCTATGGATGTTTACTAGAACTTTGGACAAGAAGCCTTTGTGTAAATTAGATAGTTGGCTGTATGGCTTTATTCATGGATCAGGAAAAAGAGTTCCAGTGGAAGCATCATCCTGCAAATTGGGGGTTTGTTTGATGGCCTTGGGAATAGAAAGGGTGATGGAGTGAAATGAAAGCACCATTGGAATGTGGTTCTGGGAATGGGAATTACTTGTGAGGCTGTCAGTGTAGTATTAAGGATCCCCCCTTAATACTTCATTTTAATTAAAACATGCATTTTAATAGTTTGATTGTGGAAATTAGTCTCTTCAGCGCATAGTCTGAGATACTATAGGAAAGGAAGAGAGTTGTTGTTATGTTTGGGATGGAAGGATCTACTGTATAAAGGAGAGACAATAAATAAAAATAACTTAATTTGCTTGAATACGAGGTTGCCATAGTGTCTGCTAAATCCAGCTACTTCTCTCACATCACTGAGGGCAATCGTAGCAAGCCTAGACACCTGTTCTGCACCATCAACAGATTGCTTAAGACAGACTCCCCTACAACACTACCTGCCTCATCCCAACTGTGTAACCATTCTATTTACAATGCATGTTGCCTTCACACCTCTTCTGTGTTAGTCTAGTTTTGCTGGTTTCCTTCTCTCTAACTTCTCCCTACTTAATGCTGCATTCCTTAGTAAATTGGTAAATTGAAATCTACCACCTCCTATTAGATCCCCTTCCCTCTGTTTTATTCCTTTTGTCTCTCTGCTGTCTGCCCTCTTGTCCTCAACATAATAAATGAGCGTTTGAGTACTGGTGTGGTACCAACGGCCTTCAAAACTGCTGCATTTACCCCTGTGTCTAAAAAAATAACTATTTTTCACCCTCTAGCTAACCTGTGCATTTATTTGTTCTCTCTCTGTAAAGTACTTTGAGGAGGCACTTTTAAAGGTGCTATATAAAATAAAATGTCTTATTATTGTTATTTATTATTGTAAAGGAAGTTGTTTGAATTTAGTTCCAGAAAAGGAAGACTGGTGGAGGATACATTAACAGTGGATTAGATGGATGGCTGAAATTGCTGTAGCTCATTGTTAGAGCAGGTGGCAGCACCAACACAGACATCAGTATATTGCTAGACAGTTTTGGAATGAAGCCAGTATAGAAGAAGAAGCAAGATGTTAGCATAATTTGGTCCCATCCAGGTACCCATGGTGACTCTGCTGACCTGGTAGTAGAAAAGATAAGTTAAAGAAAATGCATTCAGCATGGGAATTGAACCAGTCGTTTAAGTATGAGGGTTGGGGGATCCAGCCCTGCACATTTGTTAAGTGTGTGTTTCAAAGCTGTGAGGCTGTTGTCATGGCAAATGATGTTGTATAGGGATGTGATATCTATGGTAAACATTCTGGACACAAAAATTGGAAGCTGTCAAAATCATTGTTAGTATATGTAATGTATGAAGGAAGATTCTCAGCAAATGGTATCATCAAGCTGTCAGTGTGTTTTGGATATTGATGCTTGAAGGTTGCTTTAATTGGCTTCACATTTAAAGAAAAAGAAAGTTTGGATTTTTAAGATTAGCTATGCGATAGTTGAGTTTGATTTTATATTTCCCCAAAATCCTAGTTCGATGCCTTCCCTGACACAGTTCAGGGGCTGGCACAAGTGACCCTGTTTGACCTTTCTGGTGATGAAGAAGGAGAGTCTCTTGCTGGTGGAGATGACACGCTTCCTCAGAGAATTCAGCTTGTCAGCTCCCTGTACTGCAGTGACATTGATTTCTCCTCACTGCTGCTTCCTGCCAGGGCAGATAACAAACATGCTGTGGCAGGTGTCAGTCAAGATCTGTGTGGTTTGGAGGCCTAAATAAAAGAGTCACCTCATTTATTAATCATCACTCACAAGAGTACAGGAAAAATTATACGAACAAGACTGTCCAATACACTTGGATTATTCCATTGTAAACTATTATTTTATTTTTCTTTGAAATTGCTATGTTCTATGTTCTGTGTTCTGTACTCTGTAACTCTGTTGTTTTTGAGTGTCTGTATGCCTTCATTTTGGTCAGCAGTATAACACTGGAAGCACGTTTTTCACAAATTGTATACTAAATGTCCTTTAGACCATTCCAAAAGGCAGTTCTGTGTGTGAGACTAGTGCTACTTTTTTTCTGAGTGCTTAATTCCATATGACCATGAAAACATTTTTGTATGAAACATCCTGGAACAAATGGGTTTGTAATCATTTAAATCTTGTGTACAACTCGCAAATCCTTTTCATTTTCAAAGCTGTACTTTGACCAATGAAACAGGCTTGATATGGTGTCTTTTCATGGTTATGGAGCTTCTGAGAACAGGCATTATGGGGATAATTATCTGCTTTTTGACATTGTGAAACAGTACGTCCAAATTACCATTAATTAATTTTATCATAAATAAAGACCTTTGCTTGCTTTTAAATATGCCTTAAATGGTGTTTCTTTCAAGAATATTTGTATAGAAATAATTAGGTTATATGACAAGTCAAAGACTTATTTTTTATGCTTTCAAAGTCATTTTATCTGCTTTATTAAAAAAAAACAGAAGCCTGATTTGGCTGGATTTTTATTTTTTATTAATTATTTTTAGTAGTTCTGAAGTAATTTTAAATAGGACCAGAACAGTATAACGCAGGAACTCCCCTTTTCCCCACCATGCCATCAGTAGTAGCCCCTGTGTGTGCAAACTGAAGTTGTACCCTTCATTTGAACCACCCTAATAATCTACTGTCATACCCCTAACAGCATAGATCCAAGATGCAGTAAGCTCCTTATGAATGATCCAGTGAATCCTGAGGTTCTGAACAGAACTAATGCCTTTTTTAGTTAATGAGAGACCAACCAACCAAATCAGTTTCTTTCATTGTGAGTATCTGGCAAAAGTGCCAAGGGAGAACAAGAAATATTAATTATTAGAATTGTGGACAAAGAAGAATAAACCTGTTTCCAAATCTTAACCATGTCTGCACATTACTAAAAATATCCTAGACAAAGCATGCACAAGACACTAAGACGCTGATGATGGCATTAGAAAGTATTCCGGTGCACTTCTTACCTAAACAAACCCTAAAAACTGCTAAGGATTTGTAAGAATCCTTTAACAGAAAAGCACAAAGACAGGTACTTTGTCCTGCCCTTGAAGTCCAGCAGAATATGCACTAGAAGTAGAATCAGTAGAACATCAACATCTGATGGAAAAAAAGAAGAGTCAGAAAGATCTATCGTGTTTGCAAGTGTTGGACAAAACAAGGCCGCCCTGAAAAGAAAAAATCAGATAATGTGAATTATAGCTCTAAATTAAAGAAGATAACATGGAAAACATTTTTTTTAATTTAATGCAATTCAAGTTTTAATGACCTACAAAAAACTGAATGGTGAAAAAGAAAAAAAACATGCAACTTGTCAGTCTGCAGAATTTTAGCACATATGTAAAAGATAATGTGAGCATGTTAGATATATATTTACAAAAACCGTGCTGCTTTTTTTTCTTTGGTATAGTTCAAACTCTTGTGCTAGTGGACATCACTAACACTGACTCCACAGCAGGTGTGAAAGAAAGTTTACATTAAATATAATCACTCAGTAGCAACTGAGTCTGGCCTCTGGAAACTGGGTGTCAACACACCTGCATTCTCAAGTGTTAAAACTCCCCTGAGGGCACAACAGCTTCTCTTCTGTCTGTGCAGGACGAATCCCTGTTTGTTTCATACACCTGGTGCATAGACTTGAGTTACCTTATTGCTCTTTTATGATATTTCTATAATCTTACCATATATTGTTAACAAAATAACTGACTTTAGTCATTATTGTTTTCGTTGTTAACCCTTGTGTATCATTTTTGTTTTCATTGTTAACCCTTTCAACTGTTTTCAACTTTCAGATTCCCTTCTCACTTGTGCAGTTTCCTTTATGGGAGTATTTGAAGGTATGTACTTTCCCCCTGGTGTTGACAGCCATAGTTTATGATTAATCAATAATAAGACTGGTTACATGCTACTACAGTTGTGGCTGAAGCAATATTTTATCTTGGCTTTCCTCTTGGGATAAACGTCTAACTTTATATCCTCAATTATGGTTATCTCAGATGTTATTAAACAGAGCTATTGTCATTTGGCCTATGATGTAGAAAAGTTTATGTCTCTAAGATGTCTGCTCTTTCAAACATAAAAGTGATTTTAGTCTAACGTTCGTAGCCGTGATGTCCTGGGTAACCAGTAAGAACACTAAATTCTATTAGCATAACGGCTTAATTTTTGTTCAGCAGAAAAGGACAATGTAGCAGACAGCCGCGAGGGAGACGTTGCCCGCTCTCAGTGAAATAATAACTGTCATTCAGTTCATGTTTCACACTTTCAAAGACATTCCTTCTGCCATCTTCATGTTGATGCTTCGTCATTCTGTGTACAATACTGGAATTTGAAACTTTAGTCTTGATCACAATTGCAGATCTGAAACATTTGAAATTCTATTTTGCTAAAAAAAAAAACAGCTAAATAAATGTTTTACAAAAAAGTGAAAAAAAGTTTGCCAGAACCTGAAACAACAAAATCTGATCCTTTGTAGTTCCATGAAGTTAAATTTGCGTGTCACCTGTCCAAATATTTAGTCAATTCACTTTGACGTTTTGAGTCTGATTAAGTGAAAAATTGAGTCTTCCGCATTGTGTTTGTTTTGGACAATATCAGAAGACACAATCTTGCTGTTTTTCAGTTAAATTAGTCACAGATCTTCCGAAGCCTGAGGGCCACTGTCTGCTCTCCCTGCTTTTGAGGGTGAACCTGAAGTTGTTCAACAGTGTTAGTGAATAAAGAAGGCAAACTTACTGCTTAAATCACTGTACAGTGATACAATATGAACTCCGTGCTGTGGCACAAATATTATGTAATGAGGAAATGTGTATATTGGTAGTGGATTATCGGCTAACCAGCATACCAACACTAAAATAGAAATGAAAAAATGAGAAATTGATGTCATAATAATATAATAATAATAAACTTTATTTTATATAGCACCTTTAAAGGTGGCTTCTAAAAGCGCTTTAAAGGATGACAATAACAATAAATAAGAAGAGTATAACAATAAATAAGGAGAATACACAAGATAAGACACAATTACAATAAATAGAGGAGTGGTACTAAGGAGTGGATGGTGGTACTAAGAAGAGCAGAGGGGTGAAGAAGTAAAGACTTTTCTGAAGAAGAGGGTTTTGAGTCTGGATTTGAAGGAGTTTAGAGAAGGTGACTCTCTGATATCCTTGGGCAAAGAGTTCCAGAGCTTGGGGGCATAACAGGAGAAGGCCCTGTCACCCATACAATGTAGACGGGCTTGGGGGACATGTAGTTTAGACCCAACTGAGATGTTACCTTTTAATGTACATTCCCTGTAAGAAAACAAAAACATTGTTTCAGCAATGCTTTATGTGTCACTGACACCAAGTCCCAGAGAGTCAGAATGAAAGGCTTTAAAATGAACCTGATTGTTTAGTAAAATCTTAATGCCCTGGTCTCCTATGGGTTTATTGTTAATGGTATTGGTTTGGTTGGCTTGCTTCACCACAATTCTGTGGAATTGATGCCCATTTTCAGGAGATTCCTGCAAAAGTGAAGTGGTAGCTGTTTGGTATTACGGGCTGCAGGTCTTATGGTTTAAATAGGTCAAGCCAAGCAGTTTCCTTGTACCACACACTCTCAATATAGTTGATTCATCAAAGCCCATGCTGTGTGGCATTTTAATTGGAAGAATCAACATCTGCTCAGAGTAGGGTTTTTTTTTCCTGTTTGGATTTTTTTTCTTTTTTTACAGCCACTAGCCTGCTAAACAGCCACATAACAGCTGTTTATTTGGTGGAGACAAACCTCTGATGTCATGGTCATGAAGGAACAATGATAATTATTCTATTTTCTTATATATGTGTACCTCGCACATTAAAGCTGTCACTTCTTTATTAAGAGAGAATTCCTTATGAGCCTCAAATAAATAAATTAATTAATATTTTGAAACCTGCAGTGGAAGGTCATTATTCCACACAAAACAGATAATACAGAAAAATAAAGGCACCTGTTTCTTTTCTTTATTACTCAGTTCCTTCTAGAATGCCTGCTGCCCCATGCTAGGATGAATGTTTAGTAAATGTGGAATTGTTATAGATTGCAAATCAACATAGTCCACAAGTAAGTATGTTTTTAGACTAGTACAAACTCCGACACATTTTATCCAGTCGATGCCATTCTCTTCGATAAATTCATTCAGAAGCTGAAATATGTGCTCTCCTGTAGTTCCTGTTGGTAGCGGCTTACATAACAGAAAGTCCTCATGGGACGTACCCTCAAACTCGTATCTAACGTAAACGATTGAATTGGCCAAATTGACTACAGACTCAGCTAATTGCAGTGAAAAACATCTGCTCATCTTAACGCGCTCTATCAGCATACTTTTGATATCATTTCAATAATTCTATGAATGACTGTGTCTTTCAGGGGGGCAGCAGGTCGAGCTGTTTAGCAGCCTTTTCTCCACACATAATATGTGTCAGCTCTTTTGTCAACGGTAAATAAGGTTCTTCAAAAATAGTGTGGAGCTTACCTGCTTTAGCAATCCGCAAGCTTGCATTTTTCCACGTTTCCGTTTTTATTTCCGTATTTATTTTAAGTTTTGATTTCATGCGCATGGGAGCGAAACGCAGAGACGCTCTGTGTATTTTTCTCAAATTAACTTAGAACAGTTCTTAAATATTTTTCTGTTATCTATCACGCTTTCCTGTGCTCACAAGATTACAAGCGTTAGTAGCACGTATTTCTATGCATTCCTGTGTTTACAACATTGGCATTGTTCCAAAATCACGCACATTCTCCTACCTCCCTATTTGCTGGAGATAGGGTTTTTTTTAAATACAATTGGTCACTTCGTCCGTAGCACCCATTCCTATAGAGTGGTATAGAATTACAGAGTATCTCTTGTGTCCACTGAAGTATTAGCGCTCACTGTATCGCAGTACGTAGGCTGCGTATTCGACACGTATTAAAATAGAAAATATGAAAACCGTCCCGATTTTTCAGCGCACACAACAAAGTTCTATGGATCATATGGCATACCAGCTGGCGGCGCTCCGCGTACCACTGCTGGTACACGTACCACAGTTTGAGAACCACTGATCTACATCAATTCCCAGGGAAGTAAAACCTCTGTTATTGTGCTGTAATCTAGATTATAGCCTATAATTTTCTGCAGATGATTCTTTTAATGATCGCCACAAATGTTTTGTTACGGTTGTCTAGAGTTTTCCGGTTTTCGGAATCTCATTCACGTTTCCCTTTTTAAAGTTATTTTGAAAAGAATAACTTTTCAAAATGTATTCTCGCCCCCCCATCTCCAGCTCTGTGGCCTGCTGCAGGTGCTAACCAGAAAGAGTTAAAACAGGGGTCAGAGAGCAGGGAAGTTGAACAGAGCTCAGGCTGTGCAAGTTTCCATGCACCACAGCCAGCGGATTTACTTCCAATTTGTTATTCATAAGGGAAGAGCGAGAGACTGGGATGGCTCTCTGCGACGGCATCCTTTGAAGTAGAAAACAAAGTCTCCCATTCAATCTGCAAGTTAATGGAATACACATGACACATCTTGGCACTTAGCAGAGCCCTTCCACTGCACATGCTGGTGAAGGGTGTGTGTCTGCATGGTGGTGGGGGGAAGTGCCCCTTTAAAAAAATATATCTAATTATTTCATGCTGTTCTTCAAATGGCATTCCTTAAAGCAATCAAGCATCTATTATTTGGGCCAGCTGAACAATTGTAATTCTTTTCCAAAGAGGATCACTAATTATTTGAAATATGTACCTTTCAGCAGGCACCATGTAATGGAGAAATTAAAATGTTTGCAGAATTTTGCATGTTCAAAAAATGTCATTTGAAATCATTCTCTTTTTCTATTAGATGTTTGTTTAGTGTACACTTGGAGCTTGGATGAGAATGAAAAGACGGGGTTATCAGGGCAAATGAGGCAGTTCACAAAGAATAAATACAGAGGTCCACATCCATTCCCAGTGCACACAAACCTTTTTTTAGAAAATACTCGTCATGGTTTATGTTCTTGAGTATTTAAATTCTCCGCTATTTAGAGAAGTAAGAATGGGTTTTTAGAACTTTGTCAGTGCAAACCTTTTCAGTGAAACCTTAAAATTCAATACAGAAATGTGTATCTTTTCCATGAATTAAATCATTTAATTAATGAACATCCAGAACATTTCAAGATAGGTTCTCTCTCTTTAATAAATCATTGATCTGATATCACCTGCTTCATTGCTATCCATGAGTAAATCTAAAAAACGTTCAAAAGGCCTGTGAAGGTGATTATTAAATAATTTCTAATAGGCCACTTCACAATAATTTTTCTCCAGTGCTCCATTTAGATATCTTTAAATTGACATCAATATAGTTAAGTAAAGACCAAAGAATAACTGTCACATTGACAATTCTCAAACAGCTCAAATAAAGTTGATCTAATAATACAATTACCCATCTAATGCTCATCAATAATTTGTTCCTTCTTTAAATAATGAATATAGTTTAAGTTGTCCAATCAAATGTCCATCAGGCCAAGAAAGACATAACTTCATTGGATAATTCATACCTACTAAATTTACTTGTGATTGTGATACAGACTATAAGAAGGGTATTAAATTCCAGTTCATCTTAGTCTGTGCTTCACACTTTCAGCACAACAGAAGCTGTTGACAACCCTGAAAGAGACTGAAAGCTCGACAAGAAAGCAACATTTCTAGCAAAATAGTAAATTCAAATTATTCATTTGCATTATTGCTAAAGATCTGTTGTCTGATACTTGATTTAAATTTTTAAATTGTTAATCCCCACAAATGACAAAATCTGAGCAAATCGACAGATTTTCTTTATATATATTGTACTTTTTCACTGAACTTCAGAAGTTCCGACCCTTTTGCAGCATTCCAGTTGCTTGTTTTAGTGTCCTGTGAAGATTGCTTGGGAAAGTGAGCTCATTACATCACATTGAAAAAAGGACACAAAAATAGAAATTCACTTGGGTTCCCATCCTTAGGAGCTGACCCACTGGGGTTTCTGGTGCTTTTACATGCAACTAATAACTTAATTTCCCTTTTTTCCTTCACTACAGAGCCTTTGGTCATGGAAGCAAGGTCATGTGCTGTATCCTTGGCAGGCTGCGCTATGTGGAGCTTTTGCAGGTGCAAGGGATTATATGTTATCCTGGGAAATGCTAAGGGGGGGAGACAATCTAGAAATATATAAAGTGTACTAAAGCAGCATTCCTGACAAATTCCATTAAGGTAGATGCAGTTGCAACAGATTTTTTTTTCTAGTTGGGGAATACCAGACGGTTAAAACCTATCAAATAAAGGACACTTGCTTGAAAAGGTTGACTTGCCTACTTCTTCCCCCTGCTTGAAATCTGTCAGTTTAGAAAAGAAGTGTGTTGGACTAGGCTCACACATCCTTGCAGTAGATGATTGCAAATATTTTCTAGCAGAAGGAGGCCTGTTCTGGGTGCTAGGCCACACAGCTGCCTGACCTAAAGTGCTCTTCTGGGACTTGAAGTGATTTCAGCAAGAGCCCATAATTCACAGCTCATGTGACAGCCAAGACAGAGAAAACAGATTAATTGTTGTCGGGTGGATGGGGATATTGACGGAACACCCTCAGGCCAGAGGGCTGCCATTTTCGGCTTCAAGATGGCTCCAGGCCATCTCCACCTGGTATGTCTATTCCCAAGGATGGGAAGGGACTGAAACAGCTAGAATTTAAAGAGACATCTTCTGGGTGCTTGTATCACTTCATCCAGTTAAATGTTTATTTAAAATGTTTAATTACCTTATTAAAGGGAAAGTTTGAAAACAATCATTTCTTTATCACCTTTTAAATATGTTTGCATGTGTTAAAATTAAAATGAAGCATGCATAATCTTGGTTTTTCCACAAAACAAATGAGCACTGCTTAATCGGAAGAAAAAAAAAGACAAACAGTGTAAGCATTTAGAAAGCTGTCAGATTAATAGTTGAAGATGGTACTGAAGAGTACTTTTTTTTTACACAATCTACCTGGATTGTGTTGTATTGTTACAGTAAGTTATGGCAATTAAAAGTGGGAACAGTACGAATTAGTTAGGGAATGTTACTGGGCTGATACGAGGACCACACTTGTGTTAGAAAAATCACTTTTCATTTTTTTTATTATTGAACTTTTTTTCTTAAATTGCAGAAACATACGGTTCATTTTTGGGAGTTTTGCCTAGAGAGCAGAGCCCTGCAGTGCTCAGAGGCTGTGTGCTATTATCCAAGCAGTACAGGCCAGCCTAGATGGAGAGACAGGAGCCAGTAAACAGCAGGTGTTTCAGACAAGAGGGTTATATAGTACAGGCAGCTTAGAAGATATTTTGTTAAGACAGAAAACTAATACAAACATATATGTGAATAAGATCCCAGAATAGGACACTCAGAGCTAGAGCAGGGTTTTTAAAGGAAGGAACTTTCACACCTTCCCTAAATTTAGTGTTATATTCCTAATTTAAATGCAACATTAAGTCAGTTACTACAATTAATTATAATCAAATTTCACATTATATGTCTTGTTCTGCATCCTATTCTAATCTGTACAATTTTTTAAAATCTGGTTAAAGAAAATGTAATATGAGACATCTATGCAGATCTTGCATTTTTCTTTTTATCAACAGTTATTTTTTCCGTTTAATTAGGTTTAGTTGATCTACAGGTTAAATTAGACATTTATTGAGGTCAGGTATTTGGGGGACCTAAGAAAACACTATTCAAAGACAAACCTTGGGGTGTAAAACATTGACAAGGCGAATAGTATCGGCCACAAGAAGTCGCTGATCGTTCTTGAGTTTCTGAGACCTGTGTTGAGGCTGTGAGGGTGAAACAGATGCATACAGGCTTCACTAGGACAACAGGCTGAATCTGTTAAAGATGCTCATTGGAAGTGTAGGAGGAGGTTAGAGTCTGGTTCTCTGTTGACAGTTGCCACACAGTCATGACAGGTTCAACTTACAACAGTATCGAAGCGGAAGTCTTCTTTGAAACTGGCAAATGGTTCTGTCACATGCTGAAGGCAGTGCGGGGTTGTTGCAGTCCATGTAATAAGTAATTGTCAAATGAAAAGCATGAGGCACTTCAATAGCTTTATTATGAAATGCAAAGATGGATTGGTTCACAAACCACAAACCTCACACTTGCGGCCCATTTTCAAAAACTCTGGACATCGGATGTCAAATTGATTCATGTAGAAGACCTGGTTGTTTTCTTAGTACTTCACTCAAATTATATAAAATAAAACTCTGTTCTGCTTGCTGGGATAGACTCCGGCTCCCACACGATCCTCAACTGGAAGAAGTGGTTAGAAAAGTTGTTTTCATTTGATGTGTCTGGTTAAAATGAAGATTTTCTTATGGAAATTAGTTTAATTAGTTAATTCATTGGAACACCTTAACTACCACTAGCTTGGATTAATTCATATTTGGTGAGATAGGACCAGTATCATAGACAAGTTTAATTAGCAAAACTATATTAGAAGTAATAGATCAATGTATAATCTTGGAGCTGTGTACTGCTATAGGCTACTAGAGGTGCATTTGACATGAATACATGACATGAATATCTGTTAGCTGGCCACAATTATGCCAGAATATTCCTTCACTTTCTATTACTGTTGAGTTATTGTACACATTACTTATTATTATTTATTTTCTTCTAAAAAAACAGTTGAATTTTATTGAATATCAATAAATGTATGACTTTATTTCAACAGTTTCAAACACACATGGATTGTTATAATGCCCTTTAAAACAGTTTTCCACAGAGCACTTTGCATGTTAGTGTTGCAGTAAGAAATGTAGCAGCCTCTGACCATGTGGGCATGGAGGACACAAACTCAATCTCCCAGTAAGAGAAAATACACCATTGGGTGTCCAGGAGTCCAAACCTGACTGTTGAATGCCAATCTAGTTTGTGGTATACTCATTTCTAATACGTAATGGACGGTCTCTATGACATCAGGAGTCAAGATCAAATGCCAGGGTTATCTGACCGAAGTGCTGTAGTTTTGGCACGTATTGTGTGAGCGTACCTTTTTTTAGCCTCTTCTTGCTGTGGCTTCATACTTGAAAATCTTGATTCGGCGCACCTTCCTTAGGCTGGGTGTTTATTTTACAGAAGTCTGCACACTGTTTGACAACAAAGCAAACTGCATTTGTTAAAATAATGCAAACTTTCAGTCAAATGATCTTTGACAGGGATTATAAGAATTAGTCACTTGCGTAGGACAGCTCTTGAAACAATGCGAGTATTGAAGCACGGGTTTTTTTTTCTGTCTGGGCACATACAGGTGGAGCTGCAGCTTTTGTCACTGCACCTTTGGATGTAGCAAAGACGAGAATCATTTTGGCAAAGGTAAGACTCGCAGGCAGCTACAAAGGTACTTCTGCCCCAGTAATATGTACAAGAAGAAGAAATTGGAAAAGATGGGAGAGATATCTTACCAGAGAAGAATGGTTATTAGGGACATGTTATTACTAACCATAAAACAGTGATAACAAATGACGCATTTGTCTTTACCATAAAAAATTTGCAGTGTTAAAACAAATGTAAATGCTGGGTTAAGTTAAAAAGTAATGTATAATTTATATTTGTATATCGGTCACATAATGAATATTAATAAAAACAGAACTTCTTTTTAGAAACCTTTGACTGCGTTATCATTTATTGATTGGCTTAAAGCTCATAGACAGTTTTTAATGGTATGTAACAACACCACCTTTGATTGCAAAGCCTGAAAATCACTTTGTAAAATGAAAAAAGTTGGATACCAGCATTATTTAATGGTAAATTTTTGAATACTAAACAGCCTGACAGGTTTGCATAAACATCCTGTTGTGTTTCAACTGTGAGTGTGCCAGTGCCTGCAGAATGCCTTGGCCGTGTATTTCCTCTCATCATGTCTGTCATTGTGTCAGTTCATAGGTATGTGTACCAGCATCCAGCTTCTATTAGCATCAGTTATGACTGAATAACAAGTCACAGCTCTTTCCAAATGCCACTAAAGCTAAAGTGTCGTGTGCTGAGCAACATTAATGTGAAAAGCCAACAATATCATTTTAAATCCTCTGTGTTTACTGTCATTTGTTAATGATATAGACTCGGGGGGGAAATTCTTGTGTTGTCTCAGTTTGGCTGAGGTTATCTAAATGCAAAGCTGATCTGACAAGTTTTACAGCCCTTTGCAAAGGTTGGATAGCATTCAATATCTTACAGTTCACCAACAAAACAAAGATTTGCCTCCACTTTTCCAGCTAAAACTAAAGTGCAATAGGCATGAATCCTGATTTTGCAATATTTTTCCCCCTAATATTTTGCATGTTCCAAGCAGGAGAAAGAATGGCTGTAGATGTTTTAAATGAAATGTTTAAAAAAGTAAATCTCTTGCTTGCACGGCGAGAATTATTTACATGTGTGGCCTGTGTACTTTGGACCACAGAAACTTCATTCCTTAGCTCTCTGGCTAAAAGAAAATAAAATCTGTCAAAAGAGAGAAATGGTTATGCTCCATTTCTTTCTTATTTCCAAATAACCAAGAAAACAGTTTCTTAAACACCGATGTATATGTTAATAGCATTTCCTTCCCTTTTCATCAATTAAAGACCAATCATTATAAATAATCATGGATTTTTTTCTACAACACAGCATAATAATAAAACATGCCTTGCTGTTTATAATTAAAAAAATTAACTCCAATTATCATTGCAGAGTGTCTCACCAACTTGTCTCTTTACCATATATAAACTACATACCTGCATTCTTTAACTGTTGCTCACAGTGCAGTGAATGCACAGCCTGATGAATTATTTGAGGTTGCTGGTATTTGTTACTACAACAGATACCTATAGAATAGGTTACCATGGGTCACCTGCTTCTTCAGCAGGAAGTGAATTCTCACCTGTGTTTCTGACAGTAATTTCTGTTTAGGTAGACTAAACAAGTTGTATGTCTTTGGATGTGGCATGTCAGAGGAAGTAAAGAACACAGGGCATCCATCATAATGCTTTGGTTTTTCATTGTTTTACTCATTCTGATCCCTTCGTGTTTTGCTGTGATGTAGGCAGGAACACAAACAGCTAGTGGAAACATTCTGAGTGTCATGTATGAAGTATGGAGAAGCAGAGGTGTCCCTGGGTGAGTGCATAGAGACTTTTACACTTCCTCTAAGATTGAGTTTAATTTTTGTGAATACTAAGGATAGTGATCTTTTTCCTGTTAAGTAATCACCCTCAATGCAGGTTTGACGTATTTCAATTAGTGTTATTAGTGTGATTCAGACATCTAAATTCTTGATTGATAAGTTGTGTTCATCTACTTACTTCAGTCTGATGTTTCTCATTTATTTTTTTTAAGTGCTGCTCTGTTTTTTAAAACACAGCAGTTCATGATTTGACCTCCACAATGGTTGACTAAAATCTTAATTGGGATTTCCCTTTTATCTTTCATGTCCTCCACCTGTTCTGTTGGTAAAAAATAGAGCTTATTTAGCACAGAAACAAAAGCATGAGTTATATCATTCCAAAAGCTTAAAAACTGACCTTGTACTATAATTAAAAAATAAAAGTATATGAAATAAAAAGGTCCCTTATGAAAATAATTTGAATTAATGGTATTATTATTTTAAATCTGTCAACTAGTGTGGCCTGTAAATTTATCATCTGAGATTTTCTTTGTTTTAGTTTTTATATAGTCTTGTAAAGAAAACCACAAATGATAACCTTGCAGTGACTATGAAGTACATTAAATAAGTTTTATTGGTTCCATACTTTTGAAAATATTCTGCCAATCAAGTTCCATAAATCACTTCAAACTCTAGTGTGTAATTTCATCTGTGACTCAGAAACATTTAATCTTGCGTCAGGATGAAACCATCTGCTACCCGACTAATGCGTATAGCACTCTGACATCAAAATTAAATGTTGAAAATAAACATCTAGTGATGGCGTGTTACACATACAAAAGCAATGTTATGAATGTTATTTATCTTAGAATGGGAACTTTTAAATATGATGAGAAAACATTGGAAAGCCATGTTTTGTCAAATGCTGTTTGCAGCTGTCTTCTAAATTCTGTTGGTTTCCTGTTTGTTTTTTATGTTTCTCATACTCAAAAACTGAAGTCAAGGCTACCTCAGTTTGTCCAGATAGGAGCAAAATGTTATCTTTGTGAAATGGTGAAGTTAGTAAGAAGTAAAACCTAGGTGGAATTCTCCTGTTCCTTCCTGATCGCAGTAGATAGTTCCTTTAAGAAAGCATTAGAATAGGTACTATAATTCCATTGAGTAAATCCTTGACAGTTCCGCCGGTACATGCCTTGTACAAATTGCTCTCCTTTAAAGCTATAATTATGGTAATAAGCCCAATTGCTGTCTAGTGAAGCTATAAACTGCTTCCATCTGTCTGATTGCTCTGAGCACCGAGCAGAGTTCATTACCACAAAAACCAAAACAACTGCAATCAGAGGTTCACATTATACCACATTTACAATGAAACCCCCTAAACTTTAACTGCTTTTTCAATAAAGACATGAACCATCTCCATTTGGGACATAATTCCACTGCTTCCTTTTTCACTCAATTGCAAATGTGGCTTTTTTTCCCTTTTCAAGCACGCCTCTGTTTAAATATAACTTCTTCCCAGGGAGTAATTTGTCTACATCAGACAGCTGCAACACACTGTTTAAAGTAAAAATTTTTGCTTAAATCAATTTAAAATTGATAGCAGAATGTAGCAATTCATTTCAGTTCAACAGCATTTGGGCTGTTTTTATTCTCTCTACCCAAAAAATCCTAAACATATTTATAGTGCACTGGTGTCTAACATCAGTGTTAGAGAAAGTAGGATTTTGCAGCATATTTATACTGCCACAGATTTAATGAGAACCGCTCTCTTAAAGTCTTGGAGAACAGTCACTTTTCAGTATTTATAGAACTTAAGTCATGGACTGACTTGCGCTCTTCCTTGATGGAAGATGAATAATACACAGCAGCTCTGCTAGAGTGGCTGAGTGCTGATGTAGCAGGTTTACTGATGTCATGATTAGTCATTGCTCCGGGGGCGAGGTGTTACAAATGGACCCCAATTGTTTGCCACAGGTGGGGTTACTCATGCTGTGAAAATACAGAGCCAGGAAATGACTAGGGAATGAGAGGGAGTAACACATGAGAAGGGTGTTGAAATAGTATTAAAGGGACCAGGTGAGACTTACTAAACCTTTTTCTTTTAAATCCAGATCACCAAATAGTTATTTTATATGATTTAGACACCCACTTTGCAATGTTTCTTGTTTCAAACCATAGGAGATATTGAATTTTCTGATACACCCACCTGATAAGATGTTTCATTGTTTGACGTATTGCGAGCTCCAGAGTGCCTGCCAAGAGAGCTAGAGCCTGGAGGAACAGCGCTTTTCTCCCTGACATCCCTGTCTTCCAGAAAGTTGGAAGAGCCTTGATTCAATTCAATTCAATGTATTTATATATAGGGCCCTTCACAACAAGGTTGCCCCAAGGCAACCTTGATGTGGCCTTCATAAATCCAGTTCTCAGTAGTCCGCCTTATCTTTGTTAATGGTTCACAATACTTGAAAAATACCCCCAAAAACGTGGCTTTGTTTATTTAATTTACATTAGCCTTCAGTTAGGTCTTTTTTAGCAAACAAAAGATTTCAGTTACTCTGTATAATGCAGTTGTTATACATACTAACAAGCTAGGAACATCCATCCATTTCTTAACCAATTCAGAAATTCAGAGGAGCCAGAGCATATCCCAGCAAGCTATGGCCACAAGGCGGGGTACCCACAAACAGGATGCCAGTCCATCTCAGGGCAGACAGACACAAAAAAACACATACCAACCAGTGCCAATTGTCCCAGAATCCACTTCACCTAACAGTATGTCTATGGACTGTGAGAAGAAACCAGAGCACACAGAGGAAACCCATGCAAGCTCCAGGAGAACATACAAACTCCACCTCAGGTCCAGAATAGAACCCAGGACCCCAGCAATGCGAGGCAGCTATGCTAAACACTGTGCCACTGTGCTGCCCTAGCTAGTACATAAATACATAAATATTTAATTATACTTTTGTCTCTTTTTAAAATACCTACAGTATAAAGGGTGTAGATATGAATATCCTTGTCCATTTTGCACCATATCACATTTTAATACAAATGTTACTTTTTGCAAGATTACACATATTATGGAGCACTGAATTTCAGCTGAGCATTTAAAATGCTGGGTTTGTGAATTGTTTGAATAATGTGTGAGATCTTCGACATGTTCGGTACCTTGTGGGGTTTTGCAGTTGATAATATTGACTTGTTAGTCTTAGTCTGTTCATGGCCCTGGTCTAAGTGCAGTGAAGTAAAGGATGCACAGGTTCATCAACGATATTTTTGTTATTTTTGTGAGTGATCTATGTACTATATAGGGACTGGAAAGTTACAAATTAATTTAAGATAATATATTCATAGAAATCCCAATCTATGGTTAGGCATGCATATCCTGTTCTATATACTCTTTCACCAGATTAATAAAGTAGGGGTGATGTGTACATTGCACAGTAATATTGCCTTCCAATATATGCATAATTGAATGACATTAGTCATACAGCAGTGTTATCTGGCTATCAGTCATGCACAGCGGCCTCAAGGTAAGGATTAATATTGGAAACAGCTGAAGAAATTACAGCAGCTGCTGCATCCTTTAACCCTTGCAGTGCCTGCACGTTATAGTCCCAGTTCCCTTCGTACATTTTTTAGTCTTTATTAATCATATGAATTTCAGTCTTTAGATGCACTTTCTACAATTAATTATTCAGAATGGTTTTCATTCAAAGCTCACATCCGCAGTTGATTGAAGATTGGTTTGTAATGCACTGTATATAGTTTAACATTCATCTTTTCCATTTTCTGCCCATAAAACTGCAAAACTGGAACTCTTTGTAGTAGTTCCAGGATGCTTGTCTGACTATATACTGTCATAACATTAATTAATAACATCAGTGTTTGTTTCACTGCTCTGATAGATATAGAGGTCTGTGTTTCTGTAGTTGGTTTCCTTTTTTTAAGTTTCAGCTGAGGCAAATCTGTGGCTAGCAACCAAGCAATGTATGCAGGCCTCTTATCCCATGAATGTACTTGATCTGTTCTCTCAGGACTGTTTCTAGAGCAGCATTATTTTAATGATACCAATTCTTTTAACTATGCATCCTAAGATTCTGTTAGATTTTTATATTGTGCCCCCAAAATGTAGTAGATGTTTTTTAAAAGAAGGCACACTATGGTTCAGGTTTTGATATGCCACAGTTATCATCATTTTCATAGTTCAATAGCTTTGCTGCTTGCCTCTCCTACATTAAAAATCTCCTACCTATAAAAATATACTGGTTTTAACAGCAGGAAAACTGCTTCCTTTCCCAATTTGCCTTTACAGATTGTTTGCTGGCAGCGTTCCTAGGATGGCCTCAATCAGCATTGGTGGATTCATTTTCTTAGGTGGATATGAGAAAGTTCGCAGCACCATGCTGAGAAACGCCTGGATTCCTAACTGAAGCAGCATCAGAGACTATGGAAATCCTAGGTTTGAACTCATTCCAAGTGTATATTTTATTCAACACTAAAAAAGATTAATAAAGCAGAGCTTCAGTTGTAAAATTACCGTCGGTGTAAGGTTAAGGGATCTGGGAGAAGCTATTCTGACTATACCCGTGAGGGATACTGAGAGTTAAAACTGTTTTTTTGTGCACCTTGAATTCCCTTTCAAATGCAAGAAATGCAACTACTAACTCATGCAATGTAACCATGCATTTTTCAGTTCATTAACATTTGTTTTGTTTTTTATTCCAAAGATGTGCATGTACTTCATATGAATGGTGTAGGTCTGTATTCTATCAAAGATGGATGGAATGAAACTGATTTTAGGGGTTTGCAGCTGCCTCTTCATTGTCAACTTGCTGATCAAGTTTCTTTACGATAGCAGGAATTTCCTCAATTAAGCAATGGACATAAAAACAAACTTGAGGTCCTTCCCAAGAGCCTGGCCATTAATGTAGCCAAGAACTGACAGATTTGAGGAGACAAAAGATGTACCAATTTCATTTAAATCCACTTTGGAATGTATTGTTTTATTAGTTTTCAAATTTAACACTGATTTTATACCAAGACTGTGTGTGGGGTATTCTGCTTCAATTTCTTGTTCTGTAAAATGTTTTGGAAAAATGTTGGTATTTTTCTTAGTAAATTAAAAGACACAAAACAGACAAATTCATATATTTTTATTTTCTATGCTCCTATCTGTCAGATGAGGTGTTTAACTACCTAGAATTCCCCATTTAATGTAATACAGCAAAGAAAACAGGTTTAATGATACAAATGAGCCAGGCAGTATATTAAATGTGATTTTAATAAAGACACTTCAATGTCATGTTAGACACTTTTTTACATTTTCTTATCAATGTACAACTGCTTTACCAACGTTCACATAAATACCTTTTTACAGAAAAGCAACTGTTCTCCTTTTTGCCTGTCAGAAGCAGTGCATATATAAGCTTTTAGGAGTAAAAACAATCACAGTTTTATTACTAAATTGTTGTTTTGATTAACAGACTGTACTTTACTTGTTCTGAGTCACATAGGTTACTGGATGAAGAGACAGCACTGTAAACCATGTCCCTGTTTAGTCCACAGAAAGTATATCAAACCAAGTAAGCTACCTGCCCCCAAAGTGCAGTTCTGTCAAAAATTCAGAATAGATAATTCCAGACAGGCAGCTTTAATATTAATACATTGCTGATTTGTGATTCACAGCCTGACTCTACCTGTTTGCTTAAGTGGTCCACACTTGTCGTCACCACAGTTTAACAGATTTGTATTGAGTATAATAGAAAAGTAAGAGTTGCTTAACAAAATGGGAAACTGGATAATGTCCACAGGTAATCAACACCAAATGAAGCAGCTGTCTCTTTTTTTAGTACATTTTAAATGGAAGAGCCTTGATAAAAGAGTGTTAGACAATGTTCTAAAAAAATCTCCATACCAAAACTGTTTACATTGTTAGAACTTTGAGGGCGATAAATGCCTTATTACATTTTTTAAATTATAGTACTAATACACAAAGTGCTGGAAACAATTTCCCTTGAAATTCTAACAAAGCTTTTATTGAACTGACACTGAAAAATGAAATCAAAGCTCTTCCTTCATAAAATACTGCATATAGCGTAATTTGAGGTCCTGACAGCACTTAGTTTTAACTTAAAAATCTCAAGTGTAATCAAACGAGGTGACCTCATATTTCAAATGAATCTGTCAGGTATATCTGTCGGGTAATGCCAGATTTGTGTTTTGTGTTCATGCAGTAAGGCACCACTGTTTGGAAACTGAAAAGGCTGAAAAAAGACATTTCAAAAGTTATATTTTCACTCAGTTATTTCATGCACTGAATAGAATAAAATTTCTCTGTAAAAGTTGCATATATGAAAACTCTTATGTACAGTCGTATCCAATAAAACTTTTTTTTTCTCTCTGTACAGTATTCCCTACATTTGCATGCTTCAAATGCAAGTCACTTGTGGATCTGCAAGTGATGCTTCCCAAAGGAAAATTTAAATTATTTACAATGTTAACGCTCAGACAGGTTTCACCCTATACAAGCTGCCACCTCAAACTTCCGCTGCCCTTTTTCGCTGGAGAGCTTCTTGTTTCAAAGCTGAGGTAGTGTTGGGAAAAAAAACGTTTTCAGTGCAAAGAAGAACAGGAGGTTTCTTGGCCACTCGTTAATCACTAGCTCTTCTCAATGGGGTATTCTCACTGACAGCGTCACGTGTCCTGGGTAGGTGTCCATTTGGAAGCAGAGTCTGTCTGACTTCAGCCCCGCAGTCATTGTCCAGTGAGGTCTGGGGAAGAGCAACTAATTTAATTGGCTTGTGAAAAGACCCTTCTGAAGACAGAGGACACACAGTACCAAGTGGTAGTGAAGTTCCTGCATCCTTTGAGGAAGAACCTGTAAAACAAAAAGTAATGTTAATAGCCATTTTTTTAAGTGTTGTGTTCTCATTACCCATTCCAGTTTAATACACTCTACTTTGTGGACTTAGCTTTGCAAGTCTATCTTGGATTTCGTTACACATACTGAAATCCTTCTCGGAGTCAAACCAAGCCTCATTTTCCTGAATCACCTAAAAGCTGCAGTCTTTCCTATACAAGGAGCCTGACAGAATCAAACCTTCAACACCCCACCCTCCACAGCTGGTGCCCACCTGCTACTCAGGGCTGGCTTTCTGCTGGCTTCCGTTGACTGTTAACCCATCATCAAATACAGGGACTTCTACTTCTGAAGCTTATAGCTGAAGCCCAGGTTTTGATTAGCCCAGGGGATTAGTATTTTTTTAAATAAATCAATTTAATAAAAATAAACAGTAATATCCTGCTTTGATGAAATTTCCCTTAACACAGATATTTTAAGAAACAGAAAAAGAAAAACCAGCAAACGATTAAACAAATAACTTTGAAAGAACACAGTTATTCAAAGTGGGTGATCCGATTCTGTATTCTCTGATGCATTTATGTGTCACAAGCGTCAAAATGCCATAATGTTTCCACTTTCCGAGTTGAAAGTAAAAATTGTTTTTTTGTAGTAATTTAATTTAATTTAAAATTAAGAGATCATTTTTGGAGGTCATGGGAAATGAACATAATGATTAAACGGAAGTGCGTGTTCAAGTGATTTCACACTGCTGAGGTTTGCAGCCAGCACCATAACATATGGTTTCCAACCCAATCATACTCATTCCACAAAATAGTCCTACAAAAATTCAGGATTTTACTGTAAAGCAAACTGCCATGCTGGAGCAGATTTCAGAGTGGAGGGTGTAGAAATTTGAAAAGGTAAGTTTTCCTTACCTTGTTTATCATAGTGCCTTTCCGACGAAGCCATCCTGTCATGGTTGCTGGGATAAACTGGTGCTTGGCCGTCTCTCTTCACAGTATTCACAGTCCCGTTACAGTGCTGAGTATCCGAAGATCCTAAATTGTCCACATCAAGTCTACCGCGCTCTGTGCTTCGAGGTGTATGCTGAGCATTTCCTAAAGTTCGAGACCCTTGAAAGACTTGCTCTTGGTCTCTTGAGTTGTTGGCATTTTCCAAGCAATCAGTGCAGACTACAGGTACACCATACCCTAATGGCACAAACACATAAAAACATTTAACAATGCTTTAAAATATAAAAAAAAAACATGACACAATTATGGTGCTTATTGTAGCAGCAATGCATATAATAATATATAACAATAACAATATACAGATAGATTGTTAATGGTTTCTAACTGCAAATAAAGATATGGTTTTATTGCAAAAAAAACTCCAAAATCTATGTAAGCAATCTGCCAGAAATTCTTTAAAAAAAACCTTAGCTTTAAGCACCTATCGTTAAGTGATTAATTCAACCTCATCATATTTACAGGAAACTTCAGGATTTTTAAAGTAGTTTAATATCGATGCTCATGCATACCATTTTTTTCTGGATCCATCACTTCACATTCATCTTCTCCATTACATCCTTCTGGGCCACTGATGCAGAGTTTTGCAGGCCTGAAGTCGACATGGTTTTCCAGATCTTGGCTTCCCCTTGTATCAATCCGGCATATTCCTGGAGTGCAAGAAACAGCCAGTGATTCACAGGACGCAGGTAGGTCACCCATGATTGAAGGTGCAAGAGTGAATGACAACATGTTAATAATCTTTGACCAGCAACCATATCACCCTGCAACTCACAACTGACAACCCCATGAAGCTCAGCAGGTGTGAGTCTGGTCAGTACCTGGATGGAGACCTCCTGGGAAAAACTAAAGCTGCTGCTGGAAGTAGGGAGTCCTCACCCTGTGGTCTGTGTGGGTCCTAATGCCCCAGTATAGTGACAGGGACACTATACTATAAAAAGGCGCTGTCCTTCAGATGAGACGTAAAACTGAGGTCCTGACTCTCTGTGGTCATTAAAAATCCCAGGAAGTTTCTTGAAAAGAGTAGGGGTGTTACTCTGGTGTCCTGACCAAATTTCTCATTGGCCTTTACCAATCATGGCCTCCTAATAACCCCCCTCAGTGAACTGGCTTATCATCACTCTGTTCTCCTCCCCACTGATAGCTGGTGTGTGGTGAGTGTACTGGCGCTCTATGGCTGCCGTCGAATCATCCAGGTGGTGGTGGAGGGGAGTCTCCATTACCTGTAAAGCACTTTGAGTGGAGTGTCCGGAAAAGTGTAAGGAATTATTTATTATTATTAAATTTTACTGCGTTTACTCCACTGAGGATGTGGCTGGAGACCATTGGTGCGCCTTAGTCCTGTTTAGAATACCATCTTCAGAATAACTTGGAAAACAAACACACATGCTTTATGTTTACGTGTAATTTAATTGCCAGTATCTGGTGGTTTCTGATATCATATCTTCCAGTAGTTCGGTTAGATCCTAATGAATGTGACACTGTTTGGCGTGATGAGGCTTAGTTTAGCATGTCAAGTTATTTTTCCCTATTTTGAAAACTGCTGCCTATCTTTCACTGTGCCTTGTATTGTTGAAGTCAATGTACAATTACCAGATTTCTCCGGGATTTGTAGTTCCATGATTTATGTTGTCTTGGATGAAGTAAACTAATATAGTAATAATCTGGCCTGGGAAGACTCGGGGTTCTTTGTGCAGTGCAAGACCAGAGGGGTGATCAACAAAGCTTTGATGTCAAAGAGAGAACAGATATAGCCCTTGTTGAAAATCCCCCACTGATGTCTTCAAATAAATTTTTACTGTACAAATAATTTAAGGCTGTAATCTTTCCCATTTCTGTAAAACAATTCTGGGATTTGGGATTTTTCCCTGGAAGTAGATACAAACATCAGTGATGTCCAGTTACAGTTTAGCAACTGGAAAATACTTTTGCCAGTTAATATGCAATCAATCAAAGATCTATTACGAAGGCCAGATTTAAGACTCCTTAAAAGACTTCAGGAGGAAAGCAGTTAAATTCTACATGGGGAAAAGATCCTTACCATTGCTTTCAATATGGCCATTTGGCTGTGGGCCGTTGTTGGCTTCCACTCTGATGCAGACTTCCTGCCGATCTGACAACGTTCCCTGGGAGGAGAGGTAGCTGGGGACATCAGCGGGGATGATGGTCTCGTCTGTTTTTCAAAGCAAAGCAGACTGTCAGACATTTGATAGGCATGGAGGGGTGCGGCAGTGCTGTAGCCACACACTCCTGTTTTAAAGGAGTTGCTGTTACCCATTGCAATAGAATGAATAGCCCAGAGGCCACAAAGAGCTGTCAACTAGGACATATTGTTATTCCCAACAGGCTCTGAGAAACACTTTTAGCAAAAAGACAATTTTAGAATGGAGGACGAAAAACCACGCAACACATAGATTCATTGAAATTTATATTAAGGAATCTAGTACTACATTCAGGAGCCCCAAGAACAAACAACACTCACTAAATCCATGAGCAGCAAGAACGGCTTGAATAGGAATTGACATTTTTAAAAAGAAATACTAGCAGACCAATCCTATCCTGTTCTTCTAAGAATTGGGGTCTTCACAGCTGGAGCTGCAGAGGTGTGCAGAACTGAGCTGCGTGCTGCACTGATTCAATCAAGTTTGATAGAACTGGGATCTGGCCTGGAAGGGTGATGGAATTGTGCCTCATGCTCTTCAAGACAGCCTATCCTTACTTTCCAGTAAGACATGTCTAGTGGTTTACCTGGGGGTTCTTAATATGTTGGCCAGTGGCTGTATAATAGTGTTCTGTCCCACACTAGACTTTTTCTAAAGCCAAAGTATTAAATATTCGCTGCGAAACATCACGTTTTGCCCAGCAGGAGCCTGTCAATATTACGGGTGGGAAGGTTGTGGCACCCACCTGTGTTGGTCACGCTGCATTCCTCGCTCTTCTTGCGGGTCTGGTAGATGATGCAGACCCAGACCAGCGAAGTGATGACGATGCTGCACACCACAGCAATGATGATGATGCCCACCGTCATGGTGCTGTCCCTCCGGGTTGGATCCACCGCACAGCCGCTGGAGCGCTGCACGCTGAGCTGGCAGTGGGCCCGCTCGGCCCCCAGGGTGTTGGACATCAGGCAGGTGTACCTCCCTTCGTCCTCCGGCTCCACGTTGCGGATGATCAAGAGCTGGTTGCCCGGGGTGAAGTGGTGCCGCTCGCTCAGCTTCAGCGGCTCGTCCCCTTTGAGCCAGGTGATGCGCGGCGGGGGGCTGCCGGAGGCCTTGCACTGCAGTGCCACCGTGTCCCCCACTAGAACACTCTGGTCCTCCAGGGCCTCCTTCAGGTACGGGGTCTCTGCACAAAGCACCAGCGCAGGTGAGAAATCCCGAAACCCACAGAAATGCAGAGATGTCTACTGTGGTAAAACACACACTAACATCCTTTCAGCTACTCCCAATTTAGGCTCACTCAGAATTATCTAAAACAGTGTGGACTTATAAACAGGCACTAGATTTTTGATCCCCTTCTAGGTTGTCAGTTTGAAATGTATTCTTACTTCTTAAAAGCTCCTCTGAGCTAATGGCTTAGCAGAGGTACGCAAATGCTCTCTCCCCTACTGAAAGGAGAAACCTTCAGCATCCCTCTCTGCTTGAAATGGAGATTAAGATATTTCTGTCTACTGCCTACATGGTCAAGTTATTTAACAAGAACATCTCATTTCAATGAAGACAGCCTCGGAGTAAATGAAAGACACATAAGAAAGGAGAAGACAAACTGGATCACCTACAATGCATAGCTAATGCAAGCAAGTTCAGTGTTGGCTAAGCATTTTCATTCTGACTAAGCGTCTTGAGTACCATGGTTTTTTACAGGCAGTTTAATAATTAGACAGCCACTTGAAGAATACAAACATAATTTCTCTTAATTTCTGTTTTGTAGCCTCATATCCACAGCTGGAAACCTTCTGTTAAATAACTATTAACTGTTTGCTTGACAAATTCCCCACTATTTGACTCCAGGCCCAAGCACCAATGTTTATTGACCCTTCACCTTCGACACATCCAAGCAGACAACAACACTCCCCTTGTCTCAGTTAGTCTTGGGAAACCAAATAAACCCTGTCTGCTGGCTGGACAGCTCTCGACAATAATCACACTGAGCATTTTCAGTTTCATTTTCTCAGTTGCACTAAAAATCAGTCAATGTGAGAACGATCTCTGTCCTCATTTAAGCTGCCGTTCCACTCAGGGCAGGTTTCAACTGCATCTTACGAGTGCAATTGTACTGTATGTTGGCAAAAGAAAACGAAGCCTCCTTGCAAACTATGCTTTTAAGAACATGCACAATGAACAGCTCAGATGTGTGTGCCTGCCTGCTGAAGAAAACCAACATTAATAACGCCACAGTGCTCTGAGGTACCAAGTACATGATGGTATAGGTCTGCTTGAGAAGCTGCTCCCTTACCCAGCACTGTTAGTGTAGCATTAGCAGCGATGGTGCCCGCGGTGTTCTCAGCTGTACAGCTATAAACCCCCATGTCCTCGATCTTCACATTTGTGATGAAGAACACAACATCATTGGGCATTATATGCATGCGGCGTTCCCGTGCCGCAGGGAAGTCGGTGCCCCCATCCTTGTGCCAGGCAATCTGGGGCGTGGGGTGCCCCTCAGCAGCACACTCCAGCCGGGCGGTGGTGCCCGTGCGAATGGTGAGGTCACTCGGCGTCTTCGTGAAGGAGGGCAGGACTGTGCAGACAAGAGAAAACGTGTGAGACAAGGGCCGAACCGGCTTCTTAAAACCCAGGATACACTGAAAACCAAGAACGCTTCAAATTCAACAAAGCCTGACCTGTGGAAAGAATAGTGGGATTTCACTACTCACTTACAATGCATATTTAAGACAAGCTACAGTGTTGGCTATAGTGTACGAACAAGTGTGTCCATTCATCTAAACTACATAAAAACATTTTAAATAGCTGCACTGATGAGATTATATCATTCAGAGAGATAAAACCATAAGCACTGAGAGTGAACATGAATCCTTCTATTTTCTAATGCTGAGGCAATGCTTTATAATCTGCACTAAAATCAGAAAGATTTCAGAGCATGTAATTTAGAAGCAATCTCATTCATTAAGAGGGTTAATCAATTAGTTCCAAATTCCAACATATAAAGAACCTATTAAACAAGTAAAAAAAAAAAATTTAAACTAGCAGCACAAACCCAACTTTTACTTTTGGAAACGGACCAACTGAGGGAGTTAAAAACCAAACTATTTGGATTCCTTTATTTTGGGGGAAGCCTTTTTAATTGAGAGTATACTGAGAGTACATTCAGGACTGAACCGGCTTGCTTGGTTTTAAAGAGACAATCTTTCTAATTCCTCATTATAAAGAATTCAAACACTCCAGGAAAGTGTTTTTTTTTCAGATTAATTCTTCAGGAGTAAAATGAAGCTTATTATTTAATTTAAAATTGAAATCATTTTATTATTCAATTATTTATTTTGGGGTATTTTTTGGCTTTCAGTTCCTGCAGGTCTCCATAGTGAGGTGGCAAAGGCTGGAAAGGCAGGGAGAGCCCTGGGAGTGCGGATAAGGTGCGCATACCGTTGACAGTGAGCCGCGCCTTGCCGGAGTAGGTGGAGCCAAAGTGGTTGGTGATGATGCACTGGTAGCGGCCCTCGTGAGCGAATGTGACGCGCCGCAGGTGCAGGATGGTGGTGTACTCCATCACCTCCCCGTCCTTGGCGCGCATGTGCGCGAAGTTCTCCATTTCGGCGTCCTCCAGGACCTCCTGGTCCTTGCGCCAGGCAAAGGTGATGGGCGAGCTGCTGCTGCTGGCGGCCGTGCAGGTGAAGCGGATGTCCTTCCCCAGCACCGCCATGGTCGTCTCGGGGTGCACGGTGATCTGAGGCTTGGACACATCATCTGCAGAGGTCGGGACTGTTACAACGCCATCTGCGCAGCTCTGTTCTCTCACACAGATAGTTGCCAGACCAGTGGAGGTCAATACACAAGACTTTTTCCACTTAGAAATGTTTATTCAAATTTTCTTGGTGGAAAAAAAAACATTGAGGTGCTGGAGTTTTATTTTTCTGGCCATATTTTGCGAGTGACAACAGCTTTAAGTTCAAACACAAGCCATGAAAATCATTTTTTGGTTCTACTTCACTGTGCTCATTTACTGCACTTCCCTGCTAGTTTTGACACTTAAATAAAAAGCCACTTTGTTGACTTTTCTCAGACTATATAACCAAAATGATAGATCCAGTTGAGGAATGAGGAATACAAATATACAGAACTATATTAAGGATATAAGGTTTAACTGTTATTTTGGAATGATTCCCAAGTTGTAAATAAAAAAAATCACTTTTAATATATAGTGTAGCTATTGTCTTCACTGCACCTAATGGTGGCCTTGTGGTGGTGTTGCCTCTACTGTTATGTACAAATCCCAACAAGTAATTAGATTAATTGAATATGGATTCAGTGCAAATGCTGAAACAGTGGACTACTTCAAACAGAGGGAATATACTGGGAATATTTATTTAGAAAGCGAGAATGGACTAAATTAAATTATTGTGCAGTATGGTTGGCTGAAATCTGGAGAAATCAGCTGGAGAGGCGCTTTGTACAGGTGAGAGCAGAGAGCAGTTCCAATTACTGAACCCCTCAGCCACACAATAACTCACAAATAAAACTGCATACAACATCTGAGTTACAGTAGCTTGTCACTGCTTCCCAAAATGTAGGGCCTCTATAACATCCTGCTGCCCTTGGGAGCCTGTGGCCTTTATCTGTAGTCCTGCGTCTTATAAGCACTCTAGATACAATAGATATCACATTGTATTGAATAAGCATTTAAATATGCAGGGTCTACTACTCTAAACTGGCAGGCGGCTGGTATAGTAATGGAAAAAAACTCTAGGCTTTTTGATGCAGAAGGAAGCTGGCACTTTATTGAGTCTTTGATGTTGAAACACTTTATATAACAGCATGTTTGCAAGTTGGCAAACCTGATTGTCCTGTTTATGTTGTGGTGTTAAGATTGGCGCACCAGTCCACTCCAAACAAAATCAAAATACAGAAACAGAAAGATACAGAAAGCTTTCTGTAAAGGATTTTTGTTATTTTCTGTTAAAGAATATATAATATTGAATATCAAAAGAAAAAAGCTAAATTTAAGCATGCATCTAGAAAGATAAAGCACACAGATACTGGATATTAAGTAAATGTTTTGAAATCAATTTGATTAACTGACTTTTCAGACTAACCATGATGCTTTTGAATAATTGTCACAAAAACTCTAAATCGTCTCATTAGTTAGTGTTGATTGGGCACAGGTGATGTGGCGATGTAACCCATAGATTGTCAAGCCTTGTGAAGACTGAGATTGAAAAACACACAAAAAAAACAATATGCTCTGCTTATCAAGAAAACAAGGCTTTCGGCCATTGGTATGCTGGAGGACTAAAAGGTCAGCATACACTTGCTCAACATGGGGCCAAGTCATTTTTAGAGATGAATCAAGGTTTTATGTAGACCACCCTGATGGACATCAGCAACTGTAGCACAGATGTGAAGACTGCTACGCTAATTGTTGTGCACAACACACCAATTGATGAGGAGGTCTAAGTGTGATGGTCTGAGGAGGAGTGTCTAGTGATTGATGGCAACCTGACTGTACGATGCTGCATTGATCAAGTCTTGGGACCCAACTTGCTGCCCTTCCTGCGGGCTCATGCTGACATGACAACATTCCTGCAGGACAGCGCACGTCCTGTGCTGCTTTTGTGACAATGTCTTTCTTGTAACAAGAATGTGAACATTATGTCTTGGCTTCTCTCTGCAGACTTGAGCCCTACTGGACAATGTGTGGCCTTTAGACTCAAAAGACCAATAAACAGGCTCTGCAAGAGGATGTACAGCTTGTATTGCTTCCAAAACAAGCTACTGTGACTTTCACTGTAGATCCCCCCCACCACTGACCAACTGTGTTAATCGGCATAATGAATTTACACAGGACATGCCTGTTTGATAACATGTCAGGCCACCTGCTATAAAAAATGTTATTTTCTTGATACCTTTGTTGAAGATATGAACGATAAGTTTATTTTGATGCTCAGTATATTTTATACTGGCAGTATGTTTTAATCAGTTACATTTGCGTATTAAATAAACTGTCCATCTGTTGACATACAGCCCTTTTATTATTTTTAATATTCATATGCCAGTGTATTAAGGAGTGCAACAGTTAAGTTTACTTGTTGTATCAGAACATGTAAGGCCAATTCTTGAATTTTTTTATAAACATTGCATGGATTGTTTTAACATCTTGTCATGTCCATTTAGCCAACATACCAATGCTTACGTTTAGTTTTGGATCAACTCGCTCAAATACTTTTTAAGATTTTGTGTAACAGGATCACACTTAAAAAGCTGCAACACATCCATTTGGAAACATATACTTACCACACACAAAGCTGGGACCTGGAGCTTGGAAAACACTTGTGCCTTTCAGAGACTCGGGGTGCGCACAGACAGCCATTACAGTCGACTGCAAACGTTTCTCAACGAGCCACTCCGGGAACCACTTGAGGTTACAGTCGCACAGGAAACTGTTGCTGTTTATGTGTCTATTAAGAAATAGAAAACAATTACTGAATAAGAGAGAGGACTGGAAAACTCGTCACTTCAGTTAACTCATTCACTGATTATTTAATCAAATTGCATTTTGTACGTGTTTTTTCAAGCCCTGCATCCTAAGATTGTTGTACAGAATTCATAATAACATTAAGAACACAATGCAAAAACAAAAGTAAAAAAACCCAATAGTCAAAAGGTAACAGCTTTGTACAAAATTATGTTTAGATGTTTTAATTATCCTCTGCATAAAGGTTTCAAATTTATGCTGTTGACAAGTTTGTGATAGAATGCAGTTATCATTTCACGTATCATTTGACAAAAGATAAACTGCATTTTACTTGAAAGAACATCACTGTAGGCCCTGAGACACTGTTTCAGTGGCAAGTGCATTTTGACATGAAGAACACTAAGAATTAAACAGGATTCAATGTCAAACAAAATCCCTTTAGGAAACAAAAAGGTTGTTAAACATTCCCTTGGGTATTTAACAACCCCATAACATACAGCTTGAAGTTCAGTTTTATTATGGCTTTTACTTACAACTCCCGGAGTTTCTTCATTTTTGAAAAAGCCTCAGGCTGGACTGACCGCATTGCATTGTTCCCCAGATTTCTATTGAGAAAACAAAGAAAATGAACACAAAATCAATTAAACTGAGACCAATTACTCACAGTAAACCAAATATACAGCACCTACCATATTTATTCATATCCCCGATTGAAACAGGAACAAAAACATTCCAACTCAGAGTTCCAGACTGGATAATGTTTTTAATTTAAAGCAGTTCTAAATGTGTCACACTGTAATTGTAAGAGCACAGCACAATGTACGGTAATATTTGTTATAATCCGCCGAATTCCAAAACACAAGGGCTACATTTATTCACACCTATTTATTTCCTTAATTAAAATGCAACAAACGCAACACAATGTACAACACTTTGGAACTATATAGAGGCCTCCCCTGGGGTATGAAAGCACACAACACATGAAAGATATCCAGCAGTAGCGCCATCATGAGGGTTAAGGTCAGAGACTGCAGGCAAATGGCCCTTGACCTCCATGAAATAAGAAGGTCGTTAAATAAAAAGAATTCACAAAAGCTGAATCCAGCTCCTTCCATGATAATGTTTATTGTTTAAAAAGGCTACAGGTTTAGTGGCCATCCTGCCAGGAAATGGACACAAGTGTATTTTGCCACAACCAGCAATGAGACAAAAGGAGCAGAAGACAATGTTGGAGCTGCCATTTTTAGGATACAAAGTGTCAGCAGCTACTGTTTTACAACACCTGCATGAATCTGGCATTGATGACCAGGTTGCGATCGAGGAGGTTTTTCTGGAAGAGAGGCTTAGAAAGAGACTCGAAATTGTCAAAATTTTCTTATGGTCAAATGTGATTAAAACTGAACTTTTGGAGATGCTCATCAGTGTTACAAATTGTGGTGCTCATGTTGAGAATACTCCTGCCCACTGTGAAATATGGGAGAGGGGCTATTGTAAATTTTTTTAAAGACATCTACTGTACATGTCCTGCGATTGTCCAACAAATACCAGGACATTTTGGTTAGGTACTTGTTTGGACACCTGGTTCCACCTGCCAAGGAAATCTCCAAGAAATTGCTCTTGAGAATCTCCACCCATGAACAAGAACCACACAGCCCACTATACGAGTGTCCTTTTAGTGCAATCTACTGTAATGCACGAACAATCAAACTACTGTGACGTGAATAAATATAACCCTGATGTTTTCTGGAATTATTCATATAAACATTTTTTAATTTTCCCGTCAGGACACATTATCCAATCTTTCTGTTAGATGACATTTTTGTTCCTATTTGAAGCATTCCTTTAAAATGCAAATACCTGTAGACAGAGAACATTGTTTAAATAAGGATAAAGATGTAGCTTGCTTAAACATTTAAGAAATATCAAAGTCTAGAACCGGATTTTTAAATAATCTGAGCCCGTGAAAAAACTTAAATTCCATTTCTTCTACGAAACTGACCATATGCTCAATAGCTTTGTTCCCTGCACCAGGAAAAAAGGCCAAAGTTGAAACTGACTATAAGAAGAAGGAAGCAGCTGGCCTCCACAAATGGCCGGTCTTCTCAGTTTACAAAGACGCTATTAAATTGCTAGCAGCCCTCTCAAGCAGCTACTTTTGGCAGCTCCCCTTGAAACACAGGGCATTCTGGGATACTCACAGGTGCTCGAGGGCCTCTAGGCCGGAGAATGCTTTCCTGGCCACCGATTTGATCTTGTTTCCAAACAGAGTTCTGCAGTTTCCAAACATGTAGGGTCCAGATAAATAGGAGAGCAGGCGGGGGTGGGGAGGGGGAGGTGGAAGGGAATAAGAAGCACAATTAGTTAGGCTGAATCTGATAAGAGACCAGTTTGAAGTGTTCGAAATCTGAACTGTGGAGATTAGGTGGGTGAAGTATTTTGGCCCTATGCTGCTCTTCAAAAGAAAGACTTTTATCTTTATTAGAATTTAATAATGATGACAGGGCACCGCCTGAAAGTAGCCGGTCACAAGAGAGACAGACAGGTTTCTGCACAGCTTATAAAGTAATAGAAGTGCCCCTGTCGATTTAGGAGTTCAAGCCGAGAACAAGCAGTTTCACAATTTTTAAAGGTCTGACCCAGTTCAATTGTTAAACGACGTTCCCTGCGCAGGAAAAACAAGCCTGGGATTCAGGAATTCGAGACCCCCTGCCTCAAAAGACAAACTATCTTTCCTAGAGGACTGGATTCTGGCAGGAGCTTGGACTTTCTGCTTTTTCCTGTTCCTTAAAAGTGGATTTGGTGCTGAGCAACTGCGCTCAGCTAAAGCCTTATATCATTTTCCAATCTACAAACATCAGCTTAGAAACAGAAGCAGCCTGCACCAAACGATCCTTACTTGCTTTTAAACAGACCAGAAGCTGTTGTAATGGATAGGGATTACTTGCAACAAAAAAGTCCAAATACCACAGCTTTCATTTTATATTTAAAAATAAACAACCTTTCATCACTCAAGACATTTTTTTGGAGAAGGAAGTTGGTTAGACACAGACTACATCAAGAGAGCAGAGGAGTGCATTAAATTAACAATATTTATATAGTAAATCAACCATAGATATGTAGTCTTTGAGGAACATGGCACTTTTGCCCTTGCACAAACTGATTCTCAGTTCTACTAAATGATCAGTTTTGATTCAGAAAAAACAAGAACAAAAAAAATACTTATGACTTAAACAGCTACCAGAAAAAAAACTTTAAGAGGGAAAATGTCTGTGCATGTTCTTTCCTAAATTTATGTCTCTCTAAAACCAAATTTCTACAAGACGCAGGGCTTCTTCACTCCTCTTCCTCATATCTCAACTGTTTAATATGGCTATGCTGGACTTCCCATAAAGGTTGGGGCTTCAGTATGGGTAGCCAGGGGCTCAGCCAAACTAGATCTGTCCCAACCTGAGAAAGACATCTGCGCTAAGCCTCCCCTCTGGCAATCCAGGCTCAAACTGGCTAGCAGCCAATTTCATGGTAACTTTCTAAAGACACATATTTAATAGGAAACGAATTACCATTCTAAAGGCCTACCCGTTTTCGAAATGCCTGACTTTAAAGACTAAATCTTCAGATTTTTGTTTAGCAGTTGAAGGCACTTCTGCTCCCAAGGTTTTTTTTTAAAAAAAAAGGAATACCAGCTTTCTGCTTTATACAGAAAGGTAACTCATTAGACATTTCTTTTAGCTCCCCTGCCCTGTCTTTACACTTTTTTAGAGAATTACTGTTTGTGTGTGTCTGAAGAAGTCACATCATAACACACTGCAAATCTAGCATAAAGGCCAGGACACTTTATACCATGTAAGGGCTAGAATGCAGAGCCAAATTGCGGCTGCTTTCTCTTTAGAAATTGTCCTCTAGCTCCAGGCTGCCAGAAAACTGTAACTAAGACATTAGTTAAAATGTTAACAGAATTCTTTATTTTGGACGTCATTTGTGCTCAAGTCGTGTAATTTTTTAGTTTAATTTATTTAAATGGTTGCAGTGCCCCTAAATACTGGCTGCCAGCAAATACTTTGAAAATAATTGCTCTAAATATAAATATTTACATAAGAAGAAGGAAAATAAGATATAGCAGAGTTGGTATGGCAAATGAACAGCAGGCTCAAGCAGATTTTCTATAAATTTCATAATTGTAGTGGGTCGAATGCTACATATCATATTTGATATTTGATATTTGAATATAATTATTTAATGATAACTTATTATGTAAAATCAGGTACTATTTCTGCATTTCCAGAAATATAATATTCAACAGTCAATATATTCATACTCCCGTTTATGTCTTTCACGCCTTCAATTGGTAGTCACTGGCTTTCCTGCATCTATAAATTATGTCTTTTTCTTGATTCCTGAGGCATTTGCCAGGACAGCACATTAGAAACCGCCCCACTTGCTCCTCACTTGGAAAGCGTTGAGACAGAGCTCACAAAGCCTGTTTGATGTTGCCGGCCTTATCCACTCACTCATTTAGCACCTTCTCTTCCCTGAATAACACTCTCATTGCTTGGGTGCATGACTATCCTTTCACTGGCTAATCCCCTCTAGATCAAAGCGCCTGGTTCTCACATCTTCAGTGAGGCAGAGGTGATGATTAATTATTTTTTTATATCCGCTTCTCAAGAGTTATGACAAAAATGACAGGCACGAAGGTCTTGTGACCATTTCAAAAACAGGACATTTGCTCTATTAATATGTGCAGTGGGACACATGTAATCAATAGGGACTGAAGTGCTGTTTACCTGAACTTCTTTTGATGCTGCATTCCTACTTATATTTCAAAACACAAGTGCACACTGCAGTACTAAGATAAAAAGACTCACTTCTAATTAGGCTTGGCACTTATCACTGTTTCTATGTGCACAAAATACTAAAATAAAACACAGGCCTTAAAATCTGAAGAGACTGTGCTAATTTACTTAATTGTCCCTAACTGGCCACAAAATGTGAGTGCTTAGCAATTTAAAATATATTCCTGTGAAGACTTGCTAATTACATATTTTTTCCAAAAATGGAAATGTTGGATAAAAATCCCCTTCTTGTCTCCAAGGCCAAAAAACAACACTCCCCCACTGTGATTAATGCAATTGATTTGAGGCAGTTTTTGAGTTATAATTATTCCACACACACAAAATAAACAGATAAAAACCAACAGTTATCACTTTAGATACTCTCCCCTTCTTCAGGTCGAACACAGAAAGCAATTAACAGGCATCTATGTTTACTTATAATAAAATTGCATTTAAATGTTTTTTTTCAGGATTTTGAGTACAGCTAAGGACTATGTGCAGTGCACTACCATCTATAACAAACACACCCAAGAATAAGAAATGTTAAAATAGTAAAACCTATACAGTGAACCTTAAATAAACGGGAAATGTTCCCTGCTTACAGAGTCAAACCTGTGCAACTTAAAAACACACTTCTACATCTTTGGCTGCTAAAAGAAAATATATTAATACTCTTTTCAGAGTTTAATGCTTCAGCCCACAGCACTGAACAGTATAACTGAACAAATAACAATGGGACTGTAATAATTTTAGACATACCTAGTAAAATAATTATTCTATAGAATTTAGAATTCTAATTTTCCAAAAAACAATACTCAGACATCCTGGCACTGACTGGGCAACAAGAACTAGGCCAGTACAGGGGCTTTCAGTGTTTCCAGTCAGAATCAGGAGTTTGAGATTTTCCACAGGCCCGGCCAGATGATTTAATTCACCCCAAAGTCATCCTGACTCAAGGCCCAAGAACAATAGAGGACAAGTCACAGTCTCACAGGCTCAAAGAGACGTCAAACAGCAAGACACTCACAGCTTGCTCAAACTGTCCAGTCCTGTGAAGGCCCCATTAGTGTCTTCTATTGTCCCCGAGATATCATTATGGTCCAGCTCCCTGGGGAGAAGAAGAAAGGAGAATTCAACAAGCTGCCTTGCAGTCTCGCATCGTTCCGACAGAACCTCAGGATAAATAGCGCTGCAGTTTTGGAAACTCACAGTAAAGATTTCAGTCCCTCCCCTCACCTGTTCAGATACCAAAAATGTCGTTCTGCTTTAACTTTCCTCCACCCTCTACTTTCAAACAAATTATTTTGCAAAACAATGTTCACTTTGAAAGTATTGTCAGTTAGTGACTTTACTTACATATACATGGTGCTAAACACATCACAGTAGAAATGCTAATTATGTCTAAACAAATTAAAAAATGTAAATTTAAAAAATCCTTAAACTACAGTATCGATAGGCAACTGAAACTGTATTCATATTTTATTTTTGGAAATAAAGCAAAACCTTAAATCCTTTGCATGTATATTGATAAAAGGACTCACAATATGCCTACATGAAGAGCCAATTCCTACACGCCTCTTTCAAATCCCTTTAGCTGTAGTTGTATCTTTGTTTTTCAGGTTTCTTTTCTCTTATAAAAGCCTGGAGGTAATGCATAAACACCATTATACTCTGGTCTTAACTAACTTCCCCACACATGCTGTTTTTTGTAAATGGATGGCATTCTGAAATGAAAAGAAAGACCCTTCTCTTCTCTGTGACTTTTTTTTCCCTGTACTATCTGAAGGAAAACTCTTTTTAACATCACAAACCCTTTGATTTTTTTTTTAAAAGGGTCCTTTTCTACTTTTTTGTATTCTTTTCCCTTCTTTGCCAGGCTTTGCTGCCAATTTCCTATTCTTTCTGGCTGGCTGGGCTTGAATGCCTACTTGCCTAGTTAATCACGCCAGTGCAAGGGCCCACAGCCTGACCTCTATTTGAATAGCTCTGCATTTCAGCAGTTTCACACCCACTGCAGGCTCGCCAATCCCCTGGCAACAATGGGTCCTAATTAAAGCATGCCCAGCTCTCTTTCACCAGGTGCAGTACCCGACAGTTTCTCTCATTATTAGATTAGAGTTCTCTCTGAATGGGTGAAGGAAGGTTTCAGAGCTAACTCTTAACAGTTCTCAACTGAAGAAAACCTGCACAGGCCTCTCACAGGACACCCCCCCTCCACCCTCCCCACACACCCACTCCGCTAGAAACATCAAGCCATCATAAAAAGGTCTATGTAAACTTTGGATTATCACCCCACTGTGAGAAAACCCTCATCCAGCAGGCATACAACTGATTTTTTTTTTCCTTTTCGGGAAAAGGTCTTTGCCAAACATCCCCACTATGACTGCTCCCCTCCTGTGAGGAGTTCAAGTGTGCAGTAAAATGTATGGGAGAAATGTCCCATTAGGGCTTTTATGCTTTTCTTTTCTTTTTAAAAGGAGATTCTCTTGGGAAGCCACTGACTGAGAACATGTGCATCCAAGTTTGGTGGGAACCAAAAAAAAAAACCCTTTTGAAATTCCAAGAGTGCAGTTCCCAGTTGCAACTGCGATTCTTAGCTAGGCAGAAAATTTGAAGACCACATAAGAAACGGAACAAAGAATTACATCACACGTATCAGAGTCAAACTGAACAGCTGTTCACAATATAATCCTAAAGGTCTCGTTTTCTTCCGATAACCCCACTGGAATTGACTTTTGGATCAGAATTTTCCAAACTTCATCATATAACAGAAATTCTTTGCATTTCTGGGACAAATTCATATTTGTGTTCTAAAGAACAATAAAGAAAATGCATAGGAAAAAACATTCTTCTGGCCTGTGCTTAATGAATTTCCAAATAACGGCTTTTCAAAAACAGTTCAAAAAAGTCAACTATTTTTAAAGATAAATAATACATCTGCGTCATTCATAGATACATAAAGCACAACTTAGATATGACTCTGTAGAGACTTGCTGTTTGTGGGATACATAAACCTCATTAAAGCAAATAAGCAATAAACATACACCCATGAAGAAAAATAAGTTTAATTACTGATTTAAAAAGAGTCGAGTACTGTAGAAGCAGTCTGTGGGACTGGACTCCTGTGTTAAGTGATGAAGGAAAGGCAGTACTCAGCAGTACTCACAGGAGACGCAGCGTCCTCAGGCCCCGAAAGGCCCCTTCTGCAATGTGGCTGATCGAGTTGCGACTCAGGCGAAGAATTTGCAGGTCACCCAGGACTGCCAGGCTGCCCTCATCCAGACGTGTGAGGCTGTTATAGGACAAAACTCTGAGGAAAAGAGTGGAGAAAAAAAACAGAAAATCAGGAAACTGAAGACCATGAACTGAGTAGAACAGGATTAGAAAATGCTCAGCTCCCTACAATTAAAGCAAATTAAATCCAATATATACGTTCTTTACAGGTCTCAGACTAAAGGCAGAATGGCTAAACATGTGGACTGTACTTCCGAAATGTTCTGCCATATAGCCTTTCTTGAAACGTAATGACAGCACATAAGAAGATTCATCTTAACCTCAAAGTGAATGCAAAGAGTGGTAAAGACACAACTGATACCACAGTACGTTTATTACAGTCCCTTTGACAGAGGAGCAGAGGGTGAACTCTTTCAAGTTTCAAGTAGCATTAGGCCTGAACACCTTAAAAGAGTGGGCCTGCCCTGAAAGTATCCCTGATCTGGAACCATTTTAAATGTGCAGATCATGATAAAAAATAACAAGTCCAACCGGTACTGTATACATAAACTTAAAAGAGTCTTATATGGGATTATGTCAATTGATAACAGGCAAAGTAGTCTGGCAGTGTTTGTGTGCTTCACACATGCCATATGAACATTGCAAAATCATCTACTTTAAAGTGAAACAATAATGCATTGCAAATTAAAACATTACAAAAAAAGTCACATTTAGGAATGTATAAATGTAATGTGTGTAAAGCACAGCATGAAGTAAGCTATTTAAAGTATAAAAAAGCAAGTAGGAGAGTCATCTGACTCTGGACCCAGTACCAGCAAAATGGTTCTCCTCCACATACAAAAGTACAGATCTGTGATTTGTGAAAGATTTTACTAACCTCTTTCAGCAACAGAACAGCTTCCTTTTAAATCACAGTCCCCCACTTATCACCTAATTGTGATATTCAAGTTGTTCCTCATAATTGCAATTCTGAGATTACTCAAAAGTAGATCTGTTTTTAAAAACCTCTCTGCAGAGCCATGCTTTTGTCATCTTTGTGTTTAGGAAAGCACAGCCTGTGTCAATAGTAAGTGCAGCCACTACAGATCAGACCATGATCGCAGGATGAAATTCTTGAGCCAATGCATAAAAACTGATTCCTGTCTTTTAGAAGCCATTCTCAGAATTGGTTCTTTGCTGATTGCATTACTTTCAACTGTCTTACTAACAAGCCTTGCCTACAATATGATCCCCTTTTGACTCAAGAATAAGGGGCTTCTGCATGATCTGTCAATGTAAGCCAGCAGCTGGGAAGTTTCACTGCAGGAGTTATTGCTCTCAGGGAGATCCTAGTACTGATCTCCTGGACTCTAGCAAGTTTATTAAACAAGTATAATCTTTTCCACAGAGGTTTGCATTAGAAAGGGCTTGAAATAAGATGATTGTCTATATTTGGAAAGAACAATTCACCTCTGTGTTGGTTAAAAACCTGTCTGCAGGCATTACAGCAACCTCGCATGTTTAGCCATTGTGTCACACCACCTTTGTAATATAATCTGTCATTCAGAAGGAGTCTAATTAAACCATGTTGAAGACCTAAAAGCAGCAGATTGTTTCTAGTGGTTAAACAAGCAGAGAACATCGAACCACTATGTGTATCTTGTATGATAATTAAATTAAACAGGTACAATAAATAGACCTACATGTACACTACTCAAAGTAAGTAGCTTATTACAATATTTTCACCTATACATCGATTCTCATGACTTACAGCCTCATACAACATTCAAAAAAGAGATCTACTAAAATATATTGACCTTCTCGGAAAAGCACAATTAACTCTCATTGAGAACTTTCAAAGATTTACACTGTACTTTTGACAACTCTGCCAACACAAGATTATACTTTCTGCCTTTGTTTATTAAGAGCGAATAAGACTTTTCAAGCACTAAAGTACCCTGTAACCTCATTATAGGATAACGAGAGCTTAGCTGTGAAAGAAAAAGAGGGCTGCCTGAATTCCTACATGAAGTGACTAGTTTATCACTTGTAATCCTGAATGAAATTAGGAAGAAACTCTGTTCCGTGTTCTTTCGGTTTTCGTGTAGTTCCACTTACAATTCCTTGAGTTTTTTGCAAAACCCCCATCCGTCTGGGTTGATGTGGGATATGGAGTTGTTATTCAGGTAGAGATGAAGTAGATTGAAGAGTCCGTACAGAGAGCCGCTGTTCACCTCTGTCAGGCTGTTGTAATCCAGGTGGCTGAAGAAAACCGAGACAAAGAGGAGGAGGTCAGAGGGCTCAACAAAATCCATTATTTTTCCAATTATGTTTGTTAAAAAGTTTAGTTTTTTTTATTGCCCCATCCAGTTTACACATGAGAGTTTTAAGCTTTGCAAAAACAACAGCTTGAAAAAGACAGGTGCTGTTTTAGTAGATTAACCTAAGTGACTTAGGTTTTCACGGACCACAAATCAAGGCCTCTGAAAAATAGTTTGAATAGAAATGGACACATTCTCCCAAGCGGCTCATTGGGATTGATGTCTCCACCTGGAAAGAATAGGGAATTGCCAGAGTGTGACCCAGGCAGGTTGGCACAAAGACAGCTTGGGTATCCTCAGGCAGCTGCCAAACAACCGTCTTGGTTTTCTGATTAAAATCGCTCATCAACAAGTGTGGGCAGACAGAGTGTGAGACGTCAGGGGATCTCTCAGTTTAACAAATTAAACACACATGTATGCATGTATGGATATACGAGGTCCTCAGGACTTTATTTTATTTTTCTGGCTACATCAAGAAGAGATATGGGCTCCAAGCAGCTCACAGGTTAGAGGCACTTACTCCAACTTCAAGTTGATTTGTATGATGTAGACTTCACAGGTCTGAGTCTGGGTAACCAGACTAGCCAAATACAACCATGATTCCCTAAGACAGTTCCTAAGTCCACCAGCTGGCTCAGTGACATTAAGGTGTAGGGTTGATGAATTAGGAAGCCAAGATTCACTCAGGTCCAAGCCAACCTGAAGTTCCTGCAAACTCCTGTGTGCACACAGGCTTGCATTCACATTAGCGAGGGTCGCTCCTCCGCTCTCATCATAGCTGACCCTCATGGGCACCACTCCAGAGCTTGTGGCTTTTCAAATACCTACTACTTTGTAATCTGATCTCGTCAGATCTAAAAAATCTGAGCGAGGCTAGGCCTTGTCCGTACTAGGAAGGCAGACCTCCATGGCAACCCTGGTTGCTGCTACTGCTATTACAAGTGGTAAAGAACACCTACTAAAATAAAGAGAAACTTCAGCAGGAAGATGAATTAATCTTTTCTAGCTTTCTGGAACTTCTTTTTTACCTCAAATGTATAACTCCACACTCGTGATTCTGAGCAAGAGGGCGGCTGAGCAGCCACGTTCATAACCTCTCTCTAAGGTGCTACTGTATACATTTTATCGAAGCGTCAAAACATACAAGATTGGGTGCTTCTTTTCTTGGTATAAAAACAGTTTTTTATATGATACATGTCCTCTTCAAGTACTTGCTGTTTCGAAGTTTTTAATGTGCATTGCTGCTTTGGCCATATTCTAATTGCCAGGTGGGACAAAAAATAAAATTTACTAATTCAATGGTACCAAACCCAGAGCTGTGACTGATAAATTAAAATGATCAGCCTTTTCTTGAAGAGTCTATACATAAATGGCTGCTCTTCACTTCTGAATTTCTATTTCTAACACCCTATTAGCATTTTCTGAACTTGTCATAGCTAGCAGGGTGGGCTAGAGCAATGGTTAGTTGCTCTGAACCTAGTGAGTCATGAGTTGAAGGCACCAAAATGAAGACCACTGCTACCCTTCTTGAGCACAATACTTTGACCTGGTAGCTTCACACGCAGCTGTGCAAATGGTGCATACTTCTGAAGAGACTTACAGCACTTTCATCTTTCCAAGCCCCCAGAAGGCACCATCAGTGAGCTTGCTGATGTTGTTTCGCTGCAATTTCAGCACTTCCAGACTGTCCAGGCCTTGAAAAGTCAGGCCCTCGATGAGACGTAGCTTATTCCGATTCAGCTCGCTGGAATAAAGGATGAAAAAAAACCCCCAACAATATTGAACACGTACATTTTTTCTCCCCATTTAAAAACACGTCTTATTTTTCCAGGCACTCATCTTATCTCATCACCTATCTGCACCTGGAGGAAATTAGGTTTTAATATCAAAGCCTTTGAGCATCCTGACAATAAACATCTCTGAGGCTTCTTTGTGTGGCCTACCTCATGTTCACAATTGGCTGGTGATACGATACTTGCTTGACCACCTGGGTAACAGTGTTTTAGTTACCAGAAAGCACACAGTAGGTTTTAAGAGAAAAGAAACTCTCTGACTCTCTGTCAACGGAAAAGATTTTCATTACAAATGATCTATTTCGTGCATGGGATGAGACATAGATGTGTCTTTCTATAAATAGGTGTATTCTAGGGAAAATATACACCTGGAAAAAACACAGAAAAATGAAGTCCTTCAAAAACATACAAAATTAACTTAAGCTAAAGCCCAGAAATCATTTTTTTTCCGTGTTTGGTTTTATTGTCCTGTTTCTCTGATTATTCTGATGAATGCAAACAAATATAGCCCTCACCCACAAGAAAAAAAAACTATAAGCATCTTAAAGACAGAATTATCAAATCCACATTTATATAGTGTATACATACAGAAAGTGTTACTCACAGTTGTGTTAACTGGGGTAGCTGGAATCCTTTGACGGGGAGTTTTTCAATCCAATTTTTGCTTAGACGAAGGACTTGCAAAGACTGCGACAGATTATCAAAGGCTTTACCTTCAAGAGTACTAATTCTGTTGCTGCCAAGGTACCTGCAACAATGAAAATTCACAGAGGCAAATTTACTCCAAAATATTTATATCACTGTAAGAAAAGTGCAAAATTTGTGAAACTGTATTGTTTTCAGCCAGAAAATATTTATAGTGTTTATTTAATACATCAGCAAGATCTCTGTCGGCAGATGGCTAAAATAGTATTTCAGTTTGGAGGAAATATTTTTTAAAGAGGGAGTTAAACTTAAAAGTACCATATGTTTCGAAGTCCCCATGCTTAATTTCTTTAAAAGGCATGCATTAATCACCATCATCCATGCATTATACAGTAAATACATTTCATCTCAACAGTAAGCTTAATAGCATCTCACTTCTAACTGGTCCAGAAAAAAATCAAGCAACATACAGATTTTTAATTTGCAGTCCAGATGGCAAGCAGTTGTTCCTTATTTCGGTGATGTTGTTATTGTTCAAGTCCAGTGTTTCCAAGGACGTGAAGACCTTCAGCTGATCAGCTTCAATGTTCCTGATCTTGTTGTGGTGCCTTAGGAAGACAACAGGAAACACATTGACACATGAAGATTGTTATAAATACTTCTAAAAACATACTGCTCAGCACTTCCTTTACAGTTAATACAGTTAAAATTGCTTAGTTCCAACCTTTCCCTTCTTTTTCCAGCTTTACAGTATTCAGACTGTACATGTGTAAGATCTCTGTCATCAGATGGTTAGTACAGTGTTTCAATTTGGTGGAAATAATTTAAAATATCAATTTTTGCATCTTTTTAGAACTGTTTTATCTTCTGGCACATAAAGGATGTGATTAGTCAGTGCTTCATACAAACAGCTAAGCTAAGAACCCTAAATCTTGTGATGAAGTATACATAACAATCCCCTCCCGTTTCACACCACAGCTGAAAATCAGTTTGTAGCCTCACTGCAATCAGGAGTTGACCTCTCTTGGACCAATCAAAGAACTTTCAACTAAAATATGCCAGCCAGAGTAAGGTCTTGTGTCAACAAACACACTCATGTGAAGAGCAGCTCTAGCTTGTTTTAAGCTACTTATCTACAGGGATACTCAACACTTTCTTCTGCCTGGGAGACTTCTGAGAGGCCTACGATCTGGATAAATGTCCAGCACACTGGATTTCAACACATACGGCCCTAGCTTTTCATTTGTTGCTAAAGCTACTGGAACCTTGAGGTGTGTTTGTGTAAAGGTGTCTACAGCAAGCAAACCCACATATACAAAAGAGTTCACTCTTTAGAGCAACTGGACACAGAGTGGACACTCACTTCAAAGAAAGTTACAACAGGGCTTTGATTTCTTTTGTTGAGGTACTTTCTATGCTTCCAAATGTAATTATTAATTTTTATTTGGTATCAAATCAGTGCAGGAATTTTTACTCATTTGGGCTTTTCCTTTAGCTTCACTGCAATATTAGAATAAATAGCAAAAACATCAATGTAAAAAATAAAATTATCAGTAGGCCAAGGAAGAAATTGGTAAATTCACATTATTGAGTAAAAAGTCATCTGTGTTGGGTTTACACTCTCTGAAACACTTTGGAAGATGTACTTTATGGGATGGGATGTAATATGGCCACTGTTCTCCTGCACGTTTATGATTTGTAGCTGCTGTTTTTAGCAGCTATTGTGTATTACTACAAAGCGGAACAGGTCTGAAAGCTGGAAAAGAACAATATTTACAGCTGGAGTGTAATTTCAAGTACACATCTCTGTTTACAAATCATTAGAACTCAGAACCAGTCCATCACATATCACAAGAGGAAATCTGATGAACGGCAGAATGATTTACTCCTGTAAAAAAAATCTCTCCACAGGAGCAACAAGAGGGCATGCTCCCATCGTCGAATATTCATTTCCATCTGTACGAGCACAACGGAATAGCACTTGATCCCTCTCCTGCTTGGATTTTCGGACATTCCCTTTTTGTTTTTGTTGACTACACACACACCCACACAAATAAAACCTGCGGTTTCGCCGTGTCAACTCCTGAACTATACCAATCCTCAACCTCTGACACAAAGAGTTATAGTCGGCAGCTACCGAAGGACAAACGGGGTCCAGTGTCACTCAGGAAGGCCATGCCCAAGAATTACAGGAACGGAGATCAAAGCTGGTGTTACATGACACGTAACAAACATTCCACAGCCGGCAGATCCCCGAGACATCAGGTAGAGTTACAGCACCACCCCCCCTCCAAACTGACCTCCGATTCCCTGCGGGCCCCTGCCATCCTCATGAGAATCAAGACAGTTATCACAGATGGGGCACATGACGCGCTTCCCATCAACCCCTGGCAGCGATACTGCCAGCGCTGACAGTGTGATGCTGCGACCTAATAATATAATTCCACCACATTCTGATTTGACACCCACCAAATACTAAGGAAAACAAAGACAGCCTACTAGATTCAACAGATTTAACCAACCTGGACTGAAGGAGTGTTTCACAAAACTTAAAAGGAACTACACAGCATAAGCCTTGCTTTTAAAATGGCTTGCTTGATGCTGTTTAGTTTCAAACTGCTCACACTTTATTGGGTACACAAAGCGTTATTCTTAGCAGAATTCTACTCAAACCCTACACACACACAAAGAAGACTCTTTAGTCAATCTGTTCGCATCTGCTATGGTTCAGACAATACTTTAGGCTCTCCAGATGCATAGGTAGTGGAAAGATGCTCACTAGTTCTCTTACAGGGACCTAGTAATACATTCTGCTACCGTTTCTCCTCCTTCAAATGTCCCAGTACAGGGAAGATCATTTTACTGTGTTTACTGTTCAAACTGCTTCTGGTTTTAAGTCTAGCTCTTTCTTTTGCTGTTTTCCTGTTGAACCCCATCCACCTGAGTAAACAGAGACGTAATTTATCTGCAGAGGGCCTGAGAATGTGCCAGACCCAGCAGGAGGGCAGCTCACACAGAGGGGATGGATTCCTGCAGACAAGTGGATTGTTGTGGTCACTGTGCACTGAGTCTGCATTAATAAAAGGGTGGGGGCAGTTTTAACAGCTGGTGACCTTTGGAGTAAAATAATGTCAATGGTGGAATAAAGCAGAATTGTGCTGTACCTCAGAGAGCACAATGGGTTTCCTAAGTAGTCAGTCAAAACCTTTTTCCCCTCCCACCCCCACCCCCCAGACCGACATGACTAATAATAAATCCATTTGACATGGAATACAATTTTAGCTTTCCAGAACAGTTTATGGTGTTTATTACTTTCTAAAACAATAAAACAAAAAGCATGTTCAGCTTTTTGATTTGAATCTCTCAAACTTCTAACTTCTCTTATCTATCCCGAGCTGGGTTATTGACCATGACAGTCCCCTGAGCCGCTCTCTAAAATGAACAAAGAGAGAAGCCACATGAGAAACAAAAGGCAGTGATCAAGAACACTTGTCGTTAAACATTAAAAACTTGTTTCATTGTTTTTTCAAACTTAAATTTTCTGAAATTTGGTCCCTGCAATTGACAAAATAAAAATAAAAATAAATGTAGATTTCAAATTCAAAAAGCAAGAACTACACATCTCCATTAATAAAGGACAATTTTCCAGAGCACTGCAAAATTTGCTTTTGTTTTCATGATTATTGTCACCTCTTCTGCACTCCAGTTAGTAGGATCTCTTATGTTCACTACCATTTGAACCCATTATTCGCATTAAGCTAGCTAAAGCTACAGATCTTGAAGATTAGCCGGTTTACACCAAGATCAGCTTATCTGCTTCATGAACTACACAATAACTAGATCAAAGCAAGAACAACAAGTGTCTAGGATGGTCCCTAATAAAAGACAACCCCAGGCTTTCCATCAAAGTGCTGTGCCAAGTTCACAGACAGCCAGAAAAACCCACATAAACATTACATCTTTTAGACTGCATTAGGAAACAGACATATATGTCTTTGCCATAGTGCTAACTGTTAATAATCTTCACGCACACTAAACTGGAATTAGGTCTTGCTGTCTAAATCTCTGGAAGTAAAAAACAGGATGTTTAAATCTTATTTTAACAAACTAAAGAGATCCGCTTTTTAAAAAATGATATATTCTGACAGAATAGTACATTCACATAAGTTTCAGGAAAAGTTGTTTCATTGAAACTTAAACAAATTGTGACTGCATTGCTATAGTTTGAAACTAGCTAGGTAAATAGTAACAAAAAGTAAAACTAGTTAATAAAAGTCTAAACCAAGCAGCAGCTTAAGTGTATTAGTGTGAAGACATGTGGTTTAGCTCATTCCACAGGTGAAGTACAAGTCCTGCTGAAAGGACTTGTCTTTCCTGTCAGCGGGTTTACTGCAGCCACACTGGAACACCTCAGCACCTAACCTCTGTCTACAACAGGGAGGTAAGATAGAGAAGTAAACTGAGCCCGGCCATGACAGACCCTGACATCACGGTTTCCTCACACTGACCTGGTGTTTTTATCTAAAATGTTCTATTTTCAACAGCCACATGGACGTTTTCAGTCTTTGTTTCCAACTGAAATGCATCATTTTCCAGTTAGAGTGTGGAAAACAAGAATATAACAGATGTAACTGATTTCTCATTACCTCCCGCTGGGGTCCTGCTTTTGAATACCAAATCACATTTGGAAAGAGACATGCGTCACTCTGCACGTCGTTGTATTTCTCAAGCTTACCCCTTCAAGATAATGTATGTGGACACTGCCCCTCAAGAGCAAACGTTAAAACTCATACTTTCATTTCTTAAAGTTAAAGAGCACTGAAAACTTTCACCCTGGTGACTTCTTTGTTGCCACTTCATTGGTCTGTTTTATCTTTTGGAACCCTGCTCCCGTTTGAGTCCCAGTCCAGCTGGTGTACAGATAGCAAAAGAATCCTGGGTAAAATCACACATCTGTGAGTAGATACTCGCAGCTACACTGCTAGATTCACAAGCGGAAACTGAGAATATGATGTTAGCCCCAGTCTCTTCCAAGAATGATGTCATGCTTGACTCTGCCCCATGGTTTTACAGTAAACCCCTGATTGACAATGGTGGCTGTGGACTCCTTTCAGCTGTGTTTTCAGCAGCTCTGCCTTTCCCACAGTGCATCACATCATAGCAACAGGCATCAAACCAGTCCAAAAAAAGCCCACTCACTTCTGATTTTGTTCTGTGTAGCACCGCTCTAAGCACTCGACTTCTATATAATTATAAATTATATAATTTTTCTGTCTAAAATTTTTTATATGTGTAACTATGCCTTAAGATCTAAAAATACATTTTGTCAAACGGTATGCCTTTAAATTTTAAAGTGCTAAGAAATGGGTAAGCATTAAATTTCATTACAGAAAGATTAACATCTTTAAGATTAACATGGAGGAAACTGCCTGGAAAAGCATAGAAAATTAAAAAACTGGAGGCACTTCTTTACACAAAGGGTTGTGGGAGTCTGGAACTTGCAGAAGGTGAAAACACGGAGCCTGCTACTGAGAGGCAGCAGAGAAATGCATCACAATGGCTGTTGAGTAAATAGCTGAAACAGAACTCAAGAGGTCTTCTGGTGTTACTAGGCAATAACAACTTGTGGCTTTTTCTGGTTGACTGAGAAGTTAGAATTCTTCTGCAACACATGAGAATGAGTCGACAGGAAAAGAAGTCAGCCGCAGAGCGACAAGGTATGGCTTACAGACGTCACCATGTCAGGAGGACGGCAGTTCAATCATGCCTCTGAAGCAAGCCCAGTCTGTTCTGGAAGCACCAAACTCATCCAGTGAATTGCAGCTGAGGAACATGCACATGCCTGGGGATTACATTTCCCAAATAGGGCAATACATTTATTCCAAGATGCCAGCGCACACGCTCCGATTGGATACCAGGTTCATATAATTGTAACCAAACTCCCAATCCAAATAACGAAACCCAGATTTGCAGTCTCACATTGACACACAAAAGAGGAGGCTGCATTATGACACCGTGAGGCAAACATAACCAAATGTTTCAAGTGGTTTAGAAATAAAATGGGAAATAAAGTCAATGTTGACAAAGTAATTTAGAGTCATTAAAGATATTTTTTGTGTACATTCATACATTTCTGCACAGGTTTTTCTCACCAGACCAGTTTACACTCTGCCAACAAAATGGAATTCTGTGCATGGATGGAATTGTTTCTTTGGCTTTAAATCAAGTCGATCTGATTCAAGTCAATTCTGGCTAAATGCCCCTCTGAGGGCAGATGAAAGAGAGAGGAGCAAAGCTATTAAGAAGGTCATAAGAGTCAGTAAGTTTTGACCAGGAAAAGACCCACTTTTCTGAAGTAAACCCGCAGTCCCGAACTTCAGGAACCGTTTCAATTACAGTATGAAAAGGAATAAACAACATCAGAGTGAACCACTACCCACTACAGACTGTATACAGCATGACAGCATCAACGTATATAAGCCCTTCGAAGTCTGAACCTGAACACTATCACTTTAAAACCCAGTGTCTCACAACACAGTAAGAGTTAATGGCAAACTGAAAGGCATCTCCAGGCCATGTGCAATAGAACAGGCAATCCTGTGTACTGTAAACACTAAACTCGTTCCAGGTGCGCTGATTTGAATACAGGCCAGGCTGAAAGCAGAGCATAATTCCAGCAAAAACAAAAACAAAACAAATATTTTATTGTCACTCAGTGTGGTTTTCTAATCCCACTTTCAGGAGGCCACATGAAACAAATGCAAGAAAAAAAGGTAATTAGCAGAATGTACAATGCAGTCAGAATCCTGTATCATATTATAACGTCCACCAGAAAAAAAAAAACAGCCTCAAGAGGGAAAACATATTTCCATCTAGATTAATTTTAAAATTGAATATTACTTCAAATGTGTAAATCTTTCTAAGCTAACCATGCTAATATTGAAGTAGAAATGAGATGGCATGAATTCACAGTTTTTAGAAACAGGCCTTTTTAAAAAGAAATAAGTCATACAAATGTCTGTAAAGCACATACAGAGTACTGTCTATTCTTGCCTCTATATCAACAGGAAAATACATTAAATTATTTGTGACATGGACAATTTTGATACAAATAATAAACTCCTGAATGATTTGTAACAAACCCCTTAAAATAGGCAGAAGTTTCTTAGAGTGTGTTTCTGGCTTTAATTATAATTGAGAGGACATGCAGTCTTACAGCTTCCTATGTTACCACTCACTACATAAATATTCATGAAGTACTGGTACTGTGTTAGATAAAGCTTACTTACAGATACAGGGAAACGATCTTAGAAGAGGCAGTTCCAAATGATGGAATGGCTGTTAGCTTGTTGTGCTCTAAATGTCTAAAAAAGAGGGAAAACAAACATTTAGGTTATTTAAGGTGTTCAAAACATTTTCAACTGTAGCACAGCAATCCCACTCGCACCACTCCTCACCATTAATGGTAAAATTATGACACAAAAATGGGAATATCAGACACCTGGGAACGAAAATGAATTGGCTATTCCAAATTAATTTGCAGAGAATGGGAAAAATAATTGGCCATCCTGGAATAAGAAGAAGAACCAAAATAAAAAGATCTGTTAGGTGTACTTTTTGACTAACATTTTTGCTTTTAAAGAAGGCTTCTCCTGAATGGTCACAGACGGGGCTTTTCAGTATAAAATATTTACAGCCCAGGTTTCTGCCTGGTGTCAAGTTTTAATGGAGATAGCTTAAAATAGCAAACCACTTCTTAACTTCCAATTAGTCTCATTGCAAAGTCTGGTACATGAAACCATGGGGGTTACAGTATCCAATATAACAGAACTAGATGGTTGTGAGAGGTATTAAAAAAATGCAAGAGGTCGAGCGGCTGTGTGTAGCTAGCTACATTTCAGTCGAGGCTTTTACTACAGCTTTGAACATAAGGCGGACAAACTACGGCAAATGGCCACCCCCCGTAGGTCAGCTGTTTTCATGCATTTACAATGGAGATGCACAGATCTGCTAAAATATAACCACTTAATATCATGAGTATATAATCACTGCCAACAAACAGAACACGCAGAGTGCACAGTGGAGGAGAAAGGATGTAGTCCATTAGAGAAAAATCTTTAACCGCTTTGTACTATGTTAATGGGTTAGTTGTGTATGGCCAATTGATTTTCTTAAAGTGACGCTGTTATGAAAACACACCCGTGAAAAGACAAACACATTGATGCAAATTAACAAGATGACACCCGAGCTAGGAAAGCGTGCATTAAGCTTTTTTTTTCTTTTCTCTCTTCGACTCCTGAGCAGAGTCTTGGCGGCCTACGATACTTACACTTCTTGGAGGTTGGGGAGCCGGGAGAGGGCAGCCTGATCGATCGCTGTCAGCTTGTTGTGGCTCAGGTTTCTGTTAAAATAAAAGACAGTGGAATCAGCACGCTGCAGGGCACACCGCTTAGCACAAGTTCTTCCTTGCTGGCAATTATTCTCAATTGTGCCGGTGAAATGATCCAGTGTTTTACAAGCTCAGTCAGGAAATTTGAAAAGCACTTTACCTCACTGGTGCGCTCTGAAAAGGCGCTATCTGCTTGAGGGAAATCTCATCGGGCAGTAATACAGCTATTCCCCATTTCTGTTCAAAAAGGGTTGTGCAAACCCTTCTGCAAAATCATCTGCACAATTTTGAGACAGGAGACTGTACAGTCAGTTCTGCTCGCAAAACCCCTTGGTTAACATACTAAAACTGAGCTAACTGTGAAAAACAAGCTCAATTTATAAACAAATGGAAAAGTTACAATCCCATTTGTTGTCCAGATTTCTTAACAACCTAGCCAAAGCACTTGAATTTGATGTAGTGATGTAACACGAAACGAAAAACAATTTCACGGGAGTAAAACACAAAAAAGGACAATTTTTAGCTATGTCAAATGTTGATTCACTTATCCAAATTTGAGTTGTACAAACCTTTTATAGGTTAAAAGGAAAATTGGCTAAGCATGAACAAAATTTAAAAATAAAAGAAGTCACTCCAAGATCCACACTATAGAGATTCGATTCAACTGCAAATTGCAAAACTGTGAGCATGCTTGTGTACAGTTCTTGCTACAATCAAGAATACCGAGTGTAGCTATAAAATATATATTTTTTAAAAACATACAAACAAGGTTCCTGTTTGACGTGCGTCCCCAGTAAAAGTCCAGTTCTAGATTTCTAAAGGACCCAGGGGAATGGCAAATCAATATACTGCCTGCAGCATGTATCTATTTCACTGTAAGCTCAAAGACATTCATCTATATAAAAGTCAAACTGCAGTTTAGACTAACAGTGCATTTAACAGCCAAGTCTATATTCATACTGTAACTGGAATTAAAGTGCAATTTGTCCAGAGATTATGTTACTACAAGGATAAAGGATTCTACCACACACCACACTCAGGCTACAATAGAGAGGTTTCTCTCCAGTGAGTGCAGGAGACCTGAGTAAGCAGTATTGAATATCTGGCAAACACACACATGCTATTTTACAGTGCTTTTTCTAGCAGCATTCCTTGACATTTTTTAAAAGCAGCTGGTTTTCCTGCTAGCAGTGTGAACAGGTTGGCATAGTATAAAATAAAGGCTTGCACACCTTTAAAGAACTCTGTAGTGTATTAACAACCACTAAATGTTGCATTATAATCTCTACATTGGAGGACACACAAACTGAAAATGAAGGAAACAATCTGATTTTTCAGAAGAGATAAGACCATGTGCCACCTTAATACTGTTTCTTATCATCTATAATTAGATCTGTCAGATTCAGGAAATACCCTGTGTATTTTGTATTAGAGAGCCTGTTGAGTATTGTGCTATAGCAAGCTGGTGTCTGATCAATGCTTTCATGGAATAGGCTATAACTTGCTTTGACAAACATGTTGATGTTGGTCATATCTGAATTGTACTTGTGACTGTAGTAGATTATATTTGTACAACTATATTATTGAATAAGCCTCTGAAGTACAGGCCTAAGGGCATATCACAAGCTCATCTCTGAAATCCTTCTTTTAAATCCGACACGGTGCCTTTTGTTTTCAATGGGAATCTTCTTCAGTTCATAATTTGTAAAGCCAATGTTATTGGCATCAAATTCCACTGTCCACATCCGACTACGAACAAAGGAGACCTTGCTTGAATTCCGATTTCTGTCTGATGTATAGCCTGTATCTTACCATTAGAAAGCAACTTTTTTTTATTCATTCTAAAAAGAAAAAAACAGCTCTCTCAGACCTGTTTTAACACTGCATGTTTTGATTTGGCCTTGATAGAACATGCATCGAGCACCTTCAACCCTGACCCTTCGGTATGAGCTAAACAAGGGACACCAGACAGGGGAGTTCATGTATCACCTGGCCCGTACCTGTCATTAGACACTTTGTCATCCATTGTCATAACACAGCTTTTGCCCTGTTCACAAACAAAGACGGCTCACAACCTCTTTACACAGCAGGCCTGCTGGAGAAATGCTTCCACCTACCCTGTCGAAAGATGCCTGCTTGTTCCCAGGTCTAGTGAGCGTGCCCTACTTGATACACTGCATTCCTCCCCCAGACCGGAGGGAGCAGGATTAGGCCTCTGGGCTTCAGCAGCACAAATGAAGTCTGTTTTCCAGCAAAATTCACGCAACTGGCACAGCACGATCACCAAGCCAAACCTCCAGCGATGTAAACAGACTAGTACGCCACATTGAACTACCTTTGTGGTAGAAGGATAAAAGCTTAGAAACACTAAGCCCTTTTCATACCACCGTGTACAAATTACAAAAAGAGGGAGTGAGCTGAGACATGGCAGAACCATGAACACAAATGAAGATTTTTTTTATTAGCGCTACTTGTTTTTCAAAAGGCACGAACTGAAATATTGAATAATATAGGGTAATATGCCGATTATGCAAGCTTTTGAAGATGCAGCCTAACTCTATTAGCAAAAAGAAACCAACAAAGAAAAACAAAAATGTTCCAAATGGATTTTGCTAGCGATTCAGCGCAGTACCTCAATAAATCATTGTGGCCTCAATCCCTCTCCCCCTTCAATATCATTCAGACTCCACACAGAAAAGGGAGTGCTTTAACAAACCTGCCTGTATAGTACAGAAATAGACCCGTAATGTAATACAGTTACAGGCATGCCCTAGATTCCTGAATGCTAGACTTGAATGACAGTAAAAGGCATGCTGGAGAGCAATGGAAATGTGCAAAAATCTGTCAAGCACTAAACAAACCCCTGCACTTGCAGCACAATTGCCTACGATGTGCCAGTTATCAGCATGTCCCTGTGGTTTCATGGTCTAGCTACACACCTTTATAATCTAGTCTGCCTGGGTAATAAGTATGAAAAGGATTCTGGAGTATTTTTTTAAGGTGCAGCAAAGCTCAGAAAGTTACAGCTGGAACAAAAAAAGTAACTGAGGTGTCACGATTCTGTCTTTTTTAGTCTTAATAGCACTGAAGGAGTTTCAGAACTGTTCCTGTCTTTTTACTTGCCATATCCTGGGTACGATCACAGCAGAGTGTTTACAGTGATGTGCAAGTTCAGTGATGGAAAACAACAGACGTTTGCAGACGCTTCATTTTGATTTTCACTTTCGGTGTCGGTATTGTCCAAAGCTGAGCTGTGGCGGCCTTGTTTGCCTTTTTGGAAGTGTTCTTGTAAACAAAAGGTAAAATTGCATTGTTTGGGGACTGAAAAGTACAACTTTAATCATATGTAGATCATATAGAAACAACAGAGCGTGAAATCATCCCATTCACAGAAACATTTGGCAGCCTTTTGATCAATGATTTATCTAAATTAATTACATATCTAAAAAAGAGATGAAATGAAACTCCATTCTAGAAAACATCGTCAAGCTACTTTTTATAAATTTTATGTGTATTAATTTAAGCCAGTCAAGACAAACCATAAGATGAGGCTAGTCTGACAGTTTGAAAGGCACCTCTCTCCTGTTCCACACAAACCACTTACTGACTGCTACTTAAATATATCAGGAGTCTTTCAAATTAAATTACTTAATGAGCACATCTAATGCTCAACAAATCTGTAATCAGAAAACTTTAAATCAACATCACTTCTTTTAAATATAAGTCAGAACATTCTAGAAAGCTGGCTGTGTACACTTATTTATTAGTACAATAAGTCGTACAGTTTGTGGAGGAGAGCAGGGGGAGGGAAAGGGCAAGGTGATGAGAGCCACCAATTTGAACATTTCTCTGTACAAGACAAGATAATAGTAGTCCTGAAGATTCCCTGGAGCTACTGACAAAATGCTTCATTATAATCACACACTCCTCAGTTACATCACCATTGTACAAGAAGATAAGAAAATTGCAGTCCCTGGTCAGAGGAGAGAATTACTAAATTACACCAAAAAAAGGGAAAATCTCCCGTCTTTTGGGATTTTGAAACACTGGAAACTTGATGAAGACGGACACCACAACAGACGAATTTTCACCACTACTACTGCCTTCTGCTTACAAAACACCTGAATGTCTAATTGCATTTGGGTTATTTGCAATTCTGCAAAATTGAACAGAAGTGTAAAATTTAGAAACATGCTGAGCAGAAAAAATGTTCTTCAGGGAGCTACAGTACTTTAAACTCAGCAGCACACACACACATACATTTCAAATTTGTAACTTTTCAAAGGAAGGGCCCATTGCTATCTCAATTTCGTTTTTGGAATCTGTTCCCCAGTGAATTTGTAAAAGCTTTGAAAAGTGCCCTCTATGTTACACATCTGCGTCTACATTATAACCTCTGTGGGAGTTCCTACAGACATTAAATAATAAGGACTAAATAACAGATAGCCCCCTGGATGACTGGTAAACTTTTCAGCACCTTTAACAAAAATACTTCTCCACTTTTCACAGCAGTGGCATCTTTGGTGCCATAAATGTCATGATCTGACAAGAGTCTCTGTGGAAAAGCCAATATTTTTAGATGACCAGGTATGGTAACAGCTTCCCTGAATCCCACTGCTGTCAGAAAGTAATTAATACCCCGCAAATATAAAAAAACTAAATCATTACACCCTAGATAAACCTGTCTGTGCCAATGTCCAACATAGAAGGCCACTTATAAAAAGACTTGGGTGTTTATGTTGACACATTTGCATATTCTAGAAAAGCTAGATGTTATTTAACAATTGTACTAGTATGGCCTCATTTAAAATTCCATGCATAATTTTGGTCACCACCACTTTATAGAAAAGATACTGCTACTTTGGAATTCAAATATAGCAACCAGATGCATTCTGGGGCTTTAAGAAATGTCCTACAGTAACAAAATTGAAAGAACAGAACTTTTATAGTCTTGAAGAGGGAAGATTATGAATGGACCTGACACAGGCATTCCAAACCTTCAAAGGCACTGACAAAGCTGATCCAGGGGACTTTCTCCTGAGTGAACAGTGAAACGTAAGGCAGGAGACACGTGAAAGTGCTTTTAAAACTGAAAACAGCAGGTATGTCTTTCCATAAGCGGTTGTGGGAGAATGGAACAAGCTATCCAGGGATATCTTTTGAACCTGATACCATGGCTTCTTGAAAGAAACAACTGGATGAGACCCTTGGATTGATTAATTACTAACTACCAAAGGGGTTAGATGGACTGAATGGCCTCTTCTCATCTTCCCTGATACAGCAACTCATGTTAGGAGCACCTTGTTTACATTTGCCCCCTTTTTTTTTGCATTAAACGGGTAGGACCACAGTAAGCAGGAGAGGAAGCAGACAGGGCAAGGGGAAGTGAGTTGTCACCCAGGTAATAGCAACAGCAGTAGAAAGCATTCACCACTGGGTAAACACATACATACATCCGAAGGCAGTTCTGACTCAGTCGCCTGTGCCAAAATACAAACCCACCAGTGGATGTTTCCCCTCATTTGTTAGAACATTCCTTCTTCTGCCAGCTGAAACACACCATCGAGTACAAGGCCTCGAATTCGGTGTTTTTTAAGAAGGTTTTGATTCGAAGTTTACTTCTGTTTTATGTTCTTGAAGATGTGCAACGACAGACCGAAAAACAGCTATGTCTTACTATACCGGTAGCCGCTCAAAAAAACTTTAAATTGAAATTAATATAAAAACAATGTACACTGAGCCAGTCAGTAGAGTACATACCTGGATTTACTAACTGGGCAATGAAATAATGTTCTTGTTCTGAGACCCCTAAAATATGCTAAGTGCTATGTACTACTACTGGACAGAACAGTTTTCAGAGAGTGGAAAGATGTACTTAAGCATTCAGAGCATGAAAAATGAGAGAAAAAAAAAACTTCACTGGCTGTAAATAGAAATGCAGCCCTCATTCAATCTCAAACACAAACTGGTGCCAGCAGAGGTGATACAGGCTTATTAAACACACAGATGTTTTCTTTGAAAGTCTGCTTTATCAAAAAAGGAAGGAAAACTCCTCCTAGTTTTATATGAGCTTTGGTTTAAGAATTGGTCTCATTAATATCCCTGGCAGTGCACCGGAAAACTACGAGGAATGTTTACACAACTTTGATTTCTTCCCTTCAGGTTCATTTTTCACAGTTAATCAGCGGATGCCCCACCTACTGTGTTGCATTTAACACTCGCAATATGAGTTTGAGAGTGATTATTACTAAGTTTTTTTTTTTGGGGGGGGGGGGGGGTTCATTGTTTTCCTCCACTATGGCAGTTTAGTATTATTTTAAAACTTGAATTTAGATTCTGTGAATTAATATATTAACCACCACACTGGTGCAGCTGTTTTCTGATAATTGATCCTGATGGTGTATAGCCAGGTCCTTGATGGAAACAGCTGCAGGGGTAGAAAAGATCGAAAACACCCCTCCTTCTCAGAAAGCCAACAGTCAAGTCAAACAGGAATCACAGACAAACAACCAAGGGCATGTCTCCAACTCTGCAACTGAATTACAAATTGATTATTGAAATTTTGCTCACTTTAAAATTCCACTCAAAATTAGTGCTAAAATTAGTGTGTGTGAGAGGGACAATTACAATGTGACAACTGATATTACACTCTTTTCAATTATTACCCAAAACAAAAGGGGAGTCTTTGAATCACACACTGCCTCAAAGATATTCACCAGATAAAAATCTAAATAGAAAAGAGTCAAAATTGACTAATGAATATTCATCCAATTTTAACTCCAAATTAAAAAGATAACAATAACAAGCGGCCTGTAATTCTAATAAACTATTCAGAAGTTACAAAGAAAACCCATAATTACAGTGTTTTTGTGTTAGGTGTCAAATTGTTTTCCCCACATTTGAAGAACCACCCTGCTTGCTTTGACATACCATGAAGTATAAACTATCTTCTTGTGTAAGGAAAAGCCAGATACGGCTGTTTGTGTAGGTGGTGCTTTGCAGGCTGCTATCTGGTTTGCATTGTAAATGCATCAGGGCTTGCGATTTCTCTCATCAGTTTGGCAGTGAGGCTCAGCAGGCTGGCACACTGCAGACTGTACTGTACTGCAGCGAGACATTCACATTAACTCCCCTTCAGGACACATTTACTTCTCCTCAATATACACATCTTCATACTTTGAAAGGGACAGGGAGGGACACGTTATCTATTGTATACTGCCCATTCAAACTAACACAAATAATCAAACCCGGAGCTCAGAAATTAAATACTAAACTCTGAAGAGATATTTGACGAACATATTAATCAAGGGCTGCTGCTCATTTTTAGGATATACATTTTTATTTTTCAAGAAAATTACAGATGAACTGAGTTGTGGCCTTTTGTGGTCTTTCACCTCCTCTTTCCTCACTTGTCAAACAGATTTTGTGATTGATTCATGCATGCAACAGCAAGCAAGATCTTGTTGTCCTGATCTGAATCTTGAGTGTTGACAGCCAACGAATGCCGACTTCTGAAAACACTGTGTCAGCCTTATCTTGAAAAGATAAAACCATGCCTTGGAAAGCAAAAAATAGAAGTTGTTTTTTTTTTTTGGGGGGGGGGGGGCGGCTCCTTTTTTTTGCCAAAATTTCAAAATGAGCCATGGAATACATGAGTGAATCTGCGATTTCAAAAAGATGTTTAACTTGGGTCTCCAGCCAAAACTTAATGTCATTATAAGGAACTGAAAACAGTATCTATTATGCTACTGTACTTATAATAATAATAATAATAATAATAATAATAATAATAATAATTGCTTACACTTATATAGCGCTTTTCTGGACACTCCACTCAAAGCGCTTTACAGGTAATGGGGACTCCCCTCCACCACCACCAATGTGCAGCATCCACCTGGATGATGCGACGGCAGCCATAGTGCGCCAGAACGCTCACCACACATCAGCTATCAGTGGGGAGGAGAGCAGAGTAATGTAGCCAATTCATAGAGGGGGATTATTAGGAGGCCATGATTGGTAAGGGCCAATTGGAAATTTGGCCAGGACACCGGGGTTATACCCCTGCTCTTTTCAAGAAACACCCTGGGATTTTTAATGACCACAGAGAGTCAGGACCTCGGTTTTACGTCTCATCCGAAGGACGGCGCCTGTTTACAGTATAGTGTCCCCGTCACTATACTGGGGCATTAGGACCCACATGGACTACAGGGTGACTTAATATAGTCTTTAATTTTGTCTATTCTTATCATTATGACTCAGGTATTTGGATAGCTATCCTTGGAAGAAAAACAAAACTATGAGACATGGTCTAAGTGCTCTGGCTAATTCATAGTCCAGTTCTTCAATATACAGCTGAAAAGAGATTTTCATACTATGCATGCTTGTTTGAATGGATGATGCTAGATAATAAACATTTTATATAGCACCTTTAATGTTGGCTTCTCATAGCGCTTAAGATATCAAACTGCACTTTCAAAAAACTTTTACATTTGATGTGCCTGTGTAAAATATCAGCACTGATCCAACAATTAAGTCTAAACTAAGTTCTTGTAGAACGAACAGGTGAACTATATAAACAAGACTATTGCAAAGGAGCTATTCAGCATACAACAAATATACTATGGAAATTGATTTTCAGCAAGTACAAATTACTCTAAGGTATTTCATTTAAATATCCTGTTACAACATGTACAAAAGGGTGGCAAATTGAGGTTTCAGAGAACCACTGCTTTCAAATGTTCATTTCGAAAACTTCACAAGGCAAAGATATGTTATCACCAAAAGTGCAAATGACTTGTACAGTATTTGAATATTCATCTGCTATTGAGAACACCTGTGCATTGCACATTTCTGTGCAGTTGCTAGAATTCCCAGCAACAGATACGCACAGTTCTGAGTAAGAAATGTTTTGACACTGTGGAACGGTCTTCATGAAACATTTATAATATTCCAACTAGGAAACCCATTGGCAAGACCTCTATAAACTAAGATGTCTTACATAATGTGGGTACTAATCCAATTGGTCAATAATTCACTTACGGTCAATTACGGGAATCATTTATTTAAACAGAGAGGCAGACTGCATAACAGGAACAGTTCTTTACCAAAATCAGGGACAACCATTTGAAAGTTAAGAGTTTAAACAGTGTTTTTAATAACACATAATGCCTGCAGACCAAGATATAAATATGAAGCTCTTCTGTCATTACACACTTGCAGTGCAGTAAGGGACAAGCTGCAGCTAGCATCAAATAAAAACAGTCCAATAACACAAAAAAGCGACACTGTTTGCTGCGTTTCTGTCATTGAAGAACCCACCACACTCCATCTATGAAGGAGCCTTTGCTTCAGCCTGAGCTGGGATTTCCATGATGACCTTCTCACGGATCGTTAACACAATCCCACACAGTCAGTGACCCGTGAGTTTTTCTCCATCAGAGAAGGCCACATGGTCCTAATTCAACACGTTAGGCTGCAGAGAGGCCTGGTGCTCTCCCCATGTCTCTGCTTCAACCCGCCCCCATTCCCAAACAGCAACACGGACAGACGTCAGGCACTTCACACCTCCCTTCTGTAAACCCATCCAGGGCAATTACTTTCTCTCTCCAGCGATGGAGTAGCCTGCCGTACAAATTTTAAGTTAATTTATAGGCAGCAGTCCCTCACTCCTGCAGGAGGCCAGCTGGCCCCTAGGGCAGTAAGAGGGCTGGGGGAGTTTTCAAACAGCTGAAACAGACGAAGACCTTCAAAAGATAGACTTTCACTTAACTTCACCAAAAAAAACCACACGGAAAAGTCAGTTTATTTACAATCCTTTAGATCTTGTTAAATGAAAAAGAACTCCTTAGAACACAGCCAATTAAGAACTGAGAGGAATGTTTTAGAAACTAGTTATAATATCTATATTTATCTGCTCTAATAAAAAAAACAATGTGATAACAAAGATGTTAATTACAACAGATGAAATACACTAAATCCACTTCAGATGCTCATAAAAAGAAAAATACAGTAAAACGGGTGACGATATATATTTCCGTCAAACGGCGCACATTTTAAATTCTCGGCTTCTGAGAAAACGAAACAAATTATATAACTCCAATTTTCCATAGTCAATGCATGTACTGTAATGGGGCTCTGAAAAGTAGTTTGAACAGTCAATACAACAGTGATAAGAAGGCAAAACAGAGATATCCTATGAACTCAGAGGAGAGGTTGAGAAAACTGGAACAAGTAGCAAGCAGCAAATTGGATCTTTGTATCGAACTCTGTGTGGGGTTTGTATGTTCTCCCCATGTTTATGTGGGTTTCCTCTGGGAGCTCTGCATTTTAATTGAAAATTAGGAAAACTGGCCCTGGTGTGAGTGTGTGCATGGTTGTGTCTGTTTGTGTGCTGTCTGAAGTCCTTTCATATCATTTAGCAAATCCAAGATCAGCAGACTTTACGTATCCATCATTCAGACCACTCAAGACTCACATAAGACAGATTCTCCTGGAATAGCAGTTACAGGGCCAACTTAGAACACATAGGGATACACAGTTTCAGTTCTGCTGTTCAGTACAGGTCATATCGTTCCAGCTTTAATATGAAATGTTTCAAAATACACTAACATTTTTCACCTTGATCATTCAGATGAAAGAGCCCCTAATCAAACATAAATGTAAAAGAGCTTTGCACACATCTTCTACAGAAGGAAGAGGAGGCTTTCATATCATAAATACCTAGACAGCAGAAATCAGACATGGTTTGACTCTAGAGTCAGCCAACAGACTCATGCTGCAAGCTATTTTAAAAAAATATTTGGATTCACCAATTCGGAATTGGGAACAGCTTATGACTCAGCTGTACGGCCACAACCCAAGTATGACACAGGGAGAATGAAAACCATCGGACTCTGACACGTCCACCTGTCAAAACTATTCACTTTTTTAAAGAAATACTGCCGTCTCCAAAGTGCCTTACAGGAGAGAAAGCACAAACTGGATCATCTCTCGCTGACGTCACTGCAAGCTTGCAGAAGTCCAGAAGTTCCCAGGAGTCACTCTTGTGCCAAAACGCAAGAACATACACTCACTTAAGCCTTCCTAACATCAGTGGTGTGCCTCACATTCGGGAACCCTTGTCATATAACCCAGCCTCAGGCTGGCAATATCCCGTACTATAGGTTTCATCCCATACACTTGGCCAAACTACTCAGGGGACCCATTGGAAGCTTTGGATCCCTGAGAGACATGACTGTTCATATTTATGCCAGCTACAGACGATGAAATGACAGAAAAAGACACTGGATTGTTCAACTGCTGAGACAGACGATATTGCTCATTTCTTAGAAATGTGTCTATGTGACATTTAAGACCCTGTTACCAGTATTAGAGCATGCATCACTACATATTCCCTCAATCTCCTGGTGGGTGGGCCCAAGGTTCAGTTCTGGATGATCACTCTGGCAGCAACACTGTGCCCCACTCAGAGGAGGGTGGACAGGAGCCAATAACAGGAGTGTGAACTTTGCTCTTTGAAAGTGTGAAGTGATGTCAGCAATAGAGCTTTATGGCACAGGTGAAAGACAGTGGCCGACTCTAATACTCCTCATTGGAAAAGGCAATAAAATAGTCAAAGAATAACCTGCTGTTAGAAAAATCACTCTGCTAAGATAACTCAGTCTGTGTCAATAGGAGAAAGGTGTAAACAGTTTTTCTTTCTGTAAAATAGCATTTTTATAGCTCAGCAGTAGCTTGGCAATGTTGCGAAGGTCAGGAAAAGCAGAAGAAATACCATAGTTTCCAAATAAACAGTATTTAGTGCCAGCTGTACTGGAGCACTGATATGAAACACGCTTCTTTTAGAGCTGTGATGAAGCCTCAGCAAAAACAAAATCAGAGGATAGAAGACAATAAAAGCTTTGAAAGCAGTTCAGACAAGACAGAAGAGGCAGTAAGACTCAAGACAGAGGCATGATAAAATGCACTCATAATTCATCTGAAAACAGGCAAAAAGATTAGAAGGTTCTAGCAATTATTTTCGGAGGCACAAAGTATAACATCTCCATGTGCCATGTGCCTGGCTGACCTTTGAAATCCATTCCTGGATCTTTGTATAAATGCACAGTCCAACATGAGGGCCGAAAGGTTTTCACAAGCCTGAGGCACAACACAAACTGCAGCTCCAAAAGGCTGGCTGAGAACCGGGAGACGGTGGTGGGGGGGAGGTTTTGTGCAGTTGAGATTTTGAATTTCAAACGGAACTTGCCCAGCTCGCCTTAGGACCGTCAGTTGCCATCGAGGAAATATAACCCAGGAAAAGGAGGGACTTTTTAAAAGCCTACACTCATCTTCAGAAAATCTACAACACTGGACATATCTCTGAAAAAAAAAACACAGCCAAACAGATCAGGGGACAAGCCGTGGCTTACAAATATTCAGGATCAAAATAAAAGCATAAGAAATATCTTTATAATAATGAACACCTTTTCTGAAAACTGTGTTTGTAATTCTGAGCTTTCACTTAAGGAAAAAAGTGAGGTCACCAAAGAAACAAAGACAAATAATTCCAAACTTGACGGCACCTGTACTATAATCTTGGAACCAATTCTAAAACTAAACTAGTATCAATGCAATGGTATTTAAAAAAAAACTGTCCATTAATGCTGTTCATCTTCCTGTATGCACATCACACCTTTTACATTGTTAATCATCGTGGCTAAAAATGACGGTTGGGAGCATAGTTAAATGTAAATGTAAACTTTTGAAATGCAAAAAAAAATGTAAAAGCACTGATTTCAGGCTTCAGCGTTAGGTTCTTCAGCCACAAAACTGCCAGTCCTGGATCGCTTTCCTCTCACTGTTGCACTCCACTGTACCTCTCTGGGTCTTTTTTATGTTTTCTAATGTCTTTTCCAGATCTCCAAACTGTTACCAGATGTAGAGAACTCACAGATGATTCATCTATCATGACCACTTTGTAGACACCCGCTAAAAAAAAAGGAGAAGAAAAAGTACTTGGTATCACCCCCCCTCCAAACACACACAACACTCGAGATCGCCTCGTTCTAAACTTGGTTGCTGAAAAAAAAAATCTGGTTTGTTTTCAATTATACTCAAAATTCCTCTAACAATAACACTGCAGCGTCTGGCACCAGCACGTTCAGTTTCAAATTATTTTCCATACAGTATTTAGCTCAGAGAAAAGGAGATGTGTAAAAATAGCCATTGTCAGCTCTTTTAAATAATATGTAAAGGAAAGATGGTACAAGCTCAATTTAATGATGTGTAGTTCATGCAAGCTTTAAAAAACAGCCATCATGTAGAGGCAAGATTCGACCGCTTACCATGAAAAAAGGACTAATTAACATACAGTAGGCTAAGAAAATGTGTAGCATGGCAAGTTAAAAACTCACCAAGTGTTCCTCAAGAGACAGTCAAAATAATAATAATAATAATAATAATAATAATAATAATAATAATAATATTTAAACTTTATTTTATATAGCGCCTTTAAAGGTGGCTTCTCAAAGCGCTTTACAGAATGAAAATAATTTAAATTTACTTTAATATGACAAGGAATTTAAAAGATACACAGTTGCATTGTTAATGAGAACTTTAAGTTTGAGGTCTGGTAACTGGATAAGGCTGCATCATAAAATAATTTAAAATGCAGAATTTCAAGAAGTAGCCTATATTCCTAAATCCTGGATACAGTCTATACTCATGCAGAATTTTCCTGCAGCAGCAATCATTTCATTTAATAAAGAATAGCCCAATACTTAATGTGCTAGGTGTTTTTTTGGGGGGTGGGCACCTATATTTATGACACATATTTAAGAATAGAATATGAACAAATATTTCTGGGGGGGGCAGCACCTTTCTATCAAGGTCACGACAACTTGAAGGGAAATCACCCAGCTTTGTAAAAAAAGAGCAAAAATAACTTTGTGCAGGAAACACTCAAAAGACAACTGAGGGGTGGACATACAAATAAAATCTTCAGAACGCTTATCCCAAAAGCAAAAACCAAAGTTGCAGGCTGGTAGAAATACTAACTGTAATATCTGGGAAGAAACATCATTTGCTTCCACGTGATTACAGCTCCACTTCCAAAGTGTGTCCCCGAAAAACCACAAACAGCTTCAATATATACCATTCTGTTGTTAATGTTTCGTGGAGCACTGCCATCTTTCAGCCTCTAAGATTTACATCACTTCTCAGAAAAGAGACTTGAAACAAAAAAAAATACACTCCCAGAATTCAAGCAGAATGCCACTCATTGAATTGCTTAATGCTCTAAATTCAGGCTAATCTGTAATGGCCCGAATTACATTATATTTGAAATTCTATTTGTAATGCAGTGGTGTTCATAAACTTGATTACCTCAAAAGAGGTCTAAAAGACAAGGCAATCTACTGCCTTTTTTACATTGAACAGCACCTACGTTTCTCAAGTCTCTTTTCGGAGAGATATTCCTCAACAAGATTAGCACCTCGTCAGCCTCCAGAGACAGTCTGCTCCCTAAAAAACCGTCACCGCCACCTTGCATTCACCTTCTCTGCACAACTTTTGCACGAAGCAGAAAAAAGATTCTTCAATGAGACGGCGTGAAAACACCTGAGACGTAGCAGACCACAATTGTTAAGTCACGTCCTCTGTACGGCTGGGTACGTGGTGAGAGAGAAACGAGCCCCACAGCGAATTCAGTTATTGCTTCCTATTGCACCACACCATAAACAAACCCCATGCCTATGGGGGTGAAGGCTTATTCCCCTGTTCCCCACCTAGGGCAAACACCGCCCTTGGACAGACACCAGCCTCCTCCGACAGGAGAAAGACACAGTCCAGACTTTTTCATTCCGTACAACCGTACAAACATCATAATGTCGGAGGCTGTGGGGCGCGCTTACAAACCACTAGTCAGCCTATTCAGGAAACCCATTAAGGAAATGCTTTGGACTGATGGGATGGATCCAGCTTCCTCGTTCCACATCGTGATTTGTAAAGAGTACGGAATGCACCTGGCTCTGCCGCTTTTCATACAGTCATGCACTGTTAAGGCAGAAGGGGGAAAAAAAACACTGTCTTGTAAGTTTATGATGAAATCCCTCAGAGTTTCAAAAAATTCTCCTTGTGCAGGCACTCCTGATGTCTCCTTACACGCCACGAACAAGTCAGCAATTCTGAAAATGATTCTCTAGCTCGGCAGCAGCCAACTCTGAACTCAGAAAGCCTCAGGATCTCCAGGGTTCTGTGCTATCCAGCTCTTGAAAAAATTAAATAATTCAGTTATTGGGCTCAATTGGTCAAAGCATTAGGGATTTTTATGAGTGCGTTTTAACAAAAGATGATTCAGACACAGCCTTCCCAATGCAGATCTTTGTGACCCCAGCGTCTGGGAATATTTGTTCCAAATTGATTATTTAATGGAACATCAGTTTTAATTAATGTACCCATTAGGCCAGTTCTGGAAGGTTTTAATTTACCCGTAATAAAATCCAAAGCAATGTTTATGAGCATAAAATAAAATATTTAAATCAAACAAATTATGAGTTCAACTATGGGTTCAAATAAGTTATTGAGAGTCTGGTGGAGGAAAATAAAACAAATATTGGGTTCACGAAGACGAAGACTGCCTGCCCACAAACTGGACTGCCTGTCCCCTCTCCTATCAGACATCACTTCCTGCTTTCTTCTTCATTTCTTCTGTATAGAGAACCATCATTCAAAAGCATTTGAATTACAAAAGCTAGTTGATGATAAAGAAAGAAAATCATTTCCACTTTTTCCATGAAGGACAGCTACTAGGGCCTGAAAACAACACGTAACCGAGAAGGTTCTGGTTTGGTATTTGAGCTGACAAAGTTGTAACAAAATCACCACCAATGAGCATTTTTCTTGTTCTAAATGTATTCAATATTGATACTGGCAAGTAATAGCAGCTAAAGCCAGGTACAGTAAAAAGGCCACTCCAGCCGTTTCAGGACAGATGAAGGGTGAGGATCCGTAAGGACAGCCATATGTACGATCCTGCATTGAAATACTGAACTTGTGATCAACAGTCACTTCGTGATTTCCTCGGTTTAATAGTCTTCTGTCAGTTCTAGGTCCTCAGACGTTGGTGCTGTTCCACACAATGCAAATAACAATGATTGAACCATACTATATGGGCTACATCGGGCTTTAAAAAAAGACGACACATTACAAACCAGTCACAGCTTACTTTAAGATAGTCAGCAGTACATGTGGTGACCTGTGTATCATTATAGAAAAGCACTATATAAGTGTAAGCAATTATAATAATAACAATAATAACAATAATAATAATAATAATAATTATTATTATTATTATTATTATTATTATTATTATTATTATTACTTTAGTAGAAAACAAGTTTGGGAAGGACTGTTTTAAAAGAGGTAATAAATATCAGCGTGTCTAAGTATATTTGAAAACATGATGGCTAAAAATCACCTGCAGTACTGTCACACAAAACAAACAATCAGAAAGCTTTATGTATAACTTACACATGGGGTCCTTGTACCTTATGTATGGAAAAAACTTAATATCCCTCACGCACAGTGTGGAAAAACTATTAGATCTGAACAATGAAAAACTCAGAAACAAGTCTGTCGTATTCCTTTCCTTTGTTTTTGAAGAAGGATGGCTTTTGCAATTTATAGTGTTTAATTGTGTGACAGCCAAGACCCACAGCTGTAGCGCTGTCATTTTCCTGAAGCACAATTTTTCAGCCACAGGACTAAAACGTTCCGAGTAAAACCAATCCCTGCACCTGTAATAAAACAAAAAAGAAATCCCCAGAAAGAAATTACCGCAACAATGAACAATGCTACGTTTTTTTAAACTCTGCAATGGCTACACACATAAATATACTGTTTGTTTTAAACATGAATTCCAAGGCACACTTCCAACAGTACAGCAGTAAAGGCCTGTAAAACATCAGGGATCAGTTTGTTTCTAGTTGTGCATCACGTGCATTGAGCTCGCGCCAGATCAAGGCTCCATGAAACGACTCTGACAGAAAGGCTGCCCAAATAAGCTACATGTTAGGATTTCAGATTTCACCTCTGAGCTCTTTGTGTGCTCTTCACAGCTCCATCACACAGAGCTCGAGCTACTGTAAGTGTCCACAAATTTTCTTCTCGTGCGGAAACCCCTGCAGGAAGAGTCAGGTTTCCCTGCACTGCCGTCTGTTGATGTTATTGTAATTTCACTTTTGGATTCTGCCACTTCAATAGGCAGCCCTGCATTCAGACAAACAGTTCCCCTATTATTTGACTCCTGACACAAAGGCAAGAACTCTACCAGTTTCAAACTGTCCCTTTTTGGTCACAGCAGCACGTGCAAGCTGTGAAAACGAAGGACAGCGGGGATGATATTTGGACAACTGGAAGGCATTAAGGGTTGATTTTTCACACAGGCCGTGTCCGCATGGTTACCTAGGAAACTCTTTTCCTCCCTGAAGTAAAATACTGATGAAGAGCACCTTAACAACCCCCCCACACACACACACTTTGCCACTGTTAAAGCAGTTGACACACAAGTTACGAGTTATCTGCAGATAGGAAGGCTTGTCCTCAACACCCTTTCAACAAAACTAAGGGCCACACTCAAATGGTAGTTACATCTGAAATCAATAAAAAAAAACTTTAAACTGGAAATCAGATGAACTAATAGATGCTAGAGCAACTGTTTACTTCCCATGATTAAGGAAAGCATTTTTCCTTTTTTATCCTTTCACTTTTAATTAGATTGCATTTCAGTTTGGAGAAAACATCGTGGCTAGAGTGTTTTTTACAATCCATAAACTGCTTTAATAGAAAAATGCCTCTCTCCTATATTTATATAAAGTGTGTAAAATCTATTTTTAAAATAAATCCCCTCTCTCATTAGTTAATAAACATGACAAATATTATAAATGGTATGTAACTTTATTACAGATCAAAGTGTGATAATTAACATGATTCATTGCACAATCTCCATTCAAAGAAAGTCTTGTTTCAAGCTTTACAGTTGTAGCATGAACTGCCACCAGCTCTGTGACATTCCCCCACTCTTCATTAGCCTGAATAACACTATAATTATTGTGCAGCAGTGTAAAATAAGTAGCGTGTAACATAATAATGCCACAGTATAAAACAAAAATCTGCTTTAAACAAATAATAGCCATACCATTTGGCTGACAACCAACAAATCAAAAGAGTAGTACAGGGTCGATCAAGTCACTACATTTTCTTCCAGCTTAAGATTCATACAATTTTATGATAGGCCTCTAAAAAGCAAAAAAGTCCATGGTGATCAAGTCTGGTCTCGGCCGTTGCCAACAATCCACAGGCATTCAACTTAAAATAAATCACACATCTGCTCCAAATTGCTCTAAGTCGTCTTACAAACCTTTACAGGGTATAAAGTGAAGCCTAAAAAGCTCTTACGTTTTTCAAAAGTGCTCCAGAAGGGGAATTCTGTGTACACAATGCAAACTGGGGTCCGTGCAAAGCAGCTCACTGTGAAAGCCACATTTGTTTTCATTGACACCAACCCTAAATGTCACATCAGCATCACCACAGAGGCTTCTGCTGCTAAACATAACAGGGACAGTTTATTCCCCTAATAAATCACTTGGCAGCAAACTTTAGGACTCCCAGAGGTGAGGAGGGAAACAGAGTTCCTGCACTGCAGGGCTGGGCAAAAAGAATGTTTATTAGTACTGTTTGTGTGTTTAAACAGCATTTAAATGAACTAATTAAAAATTCATTAAATGCAATTAGGGGAAAGTACATAGACATTCATTTAAAATATCAGGTCACCGAGGTGTCTGTTTTAGTTTAATCAATTTGAATTGTGCTCAGTTAGCATTCTATTGGATCCAGACTGTTAATTTCCATTCAAAAGAATAAACAGGCCAATTCATTTTTTTTAGAATTATCCAAAGAGTGCATATACTGTGCACGAATAAAGATAGCAAAGTAAGACAAAGGTACCAACTTTTTTCAAAACCATGTCTGTAGCCTTTCCCAGGGGACCAGGGAACCCCCCAAAAATGCTGGGGTGTAAATTAAAAAGTAACTCAAGCATTACCATGAAGAAGACAGGGCAACTCGAGCCATTCAGACTCTTGACTTCTCCTCGACACAATGTGTGCTGTAAACTTTTCTATGTGGTCTTTTGAAGTGCCGAAACTAGAACGTAAAAATGCTAATGACTTGGTCTCAGTGACTTAGGGCTGTCTTCTCCTCTCTCCCTCTCACACTGAGCAAACTTCAGACCTTTGTTTTCCAGACACAGTACCACATACGTCATACACCATACATGTACAAAAAACACTTGGGTCTAATCAAATTAAAATGGTGGTTATAGAAAAAAAATAGACCTCAAACTACTTAAAAGTCAGTTGCAGTAAAAACTGCCTCAAATGAGTGACACAAAATGACGGCATTCAGAAAAGTCAGGTTATATCAAAACCTTTGATTAATGACTATAAATAATGGCAGACAGGAACATTTCCTATATGACACACAGAGCCTTCCTGAGTGGAATCTGTTCAAACTGTTAGAGAAATAATTCATTGCTTTAAAAAAAACACATACACCTATACCTTAAACAATAAAACTAAAAACAATATTAATACTAACTTCAGTGTTCAAACTTTCACAGTCATCAGTGCTGGGACTCAAGTAGTTGTAAGTTTGATGTGAACTGCAACCAAAGCATATGTTTTAAACCCACTCATGAACGTGCATTCAAAAGACAACTGATGGCAGACAACACAATACAAAATAAACTCCACAGAATCTTGTTTGCACCACATCCTTATGGAGAGTTATAACCAATACAAACTTAAAACCTAACTTCAGTTCTATTACCTTAGTTCAGACAAACATACCAGTTGGGAAAAGACAAACAACAGCGTAGCAAGGTTCAATAATAATCTGTTTTGAACCAAATAGCTGATTCTCCAAAGCAAATGTGATTATTACCTGAATGCAGAATTGAACCATATCATTGATTCCTGCACTGAATCTTTGAGAAGACATATCTAGGATGAAAAGCTATTTTACCCAGCTTCACAAAAGTTCCTTTCCCCAAAATGCAGTCATTAGCAGCAGCCTTTTTTAAACTGCCCATCTGAGGTCATGTTTCTCTGTAGAAGTGTCTAATTCTTTTACCCTATATCCACAAAACCCACTTAGTTAAAGTCTAAGAAACTAATGGAGAAAACTCTCTCCAGCACTTTGAATACATCAATACTTTACTGCTCACATTCAAATTTGTTTTTCTAAACACAGTTTTACTCCAGCACTTTGAAAGTCACATTCACAGTCACCTTTACCTTATTAGTGGGAAACTTTCTTCTTCAAACATAATACATATAACAACACCTAAATTGACAATGTCTGCAGAGGACATATAGGGTAGCACCAAAGAGAACTTCTTTCTGTAAAGTCATAGCAGGCTAAGTTGTTGGGGTTTTTTTTTGTTTCACAAAATCTTTGTTGCCAGACTAAATTTCCTCCAGGTCAATACGCACAGTGAAACTGTTTTGTTAAAATATTTAAATAATTTCGATTTGTCTACATAGATACCAGCACACCTGTCATGCAAATGTAAAACAGCTTTGGGGACATTCCTGTTATCTGACATTGGTTGTTTAACCAACAAGCACCAAAAGTGTGTTGCTATGATTAGATCTGTTGTTGTGTCCAGGTATTATAACTGGCTTGTGATGGCATTTTGAGCCACAGCTGTATGACATGTGGGCTTTTTTCGACCTGAGCTCCTACAGTAAGAAACCCCAAAACTTTTTTAACTGTGCCAGCTGAGATTACCTACTCATCAAAGTTAAGGACTTAAAACTTCTGGACACTCCTTCGCGTTCCCCTGCTGCGCCTGCCAGAGCAGGGAAAGGTTTAGAAAAACCGTCTAAATGTCTAAATGCTTTCTTCTGTAGACCTAATAGCACTAATTGAAAGACAAATCTGCACCTCCGTCCTAGATATTCTAATAGCCGTTATGCATAGCCAATACAGCTGTAAATAATTACCACAGTAAAGGTTTTTAAATCGGTTAAAACTTGGATTACAGTAGCTCAGGTAGAACGTATGCTACAACGTATATGTATGTTATTAGACAATCTCGGAATTATAAACTTTTTTTAAACTACAATAATATTTATTTTCATAAGATTGGTTACTATGTACAATTAATGAAACCGTGTATAGAACCACTCCTCATGGCAAACTTGACTTTCTCCACCACCCGTCTCGTTTTAAAAAGTTAGTCTAGAGTGCAGCTTGAACTTTAATAGCAGCACAAAAGCTGTTTGGATAAAGATGATAAACATGCCTTTAGCACCTTGACTTTACAGTTTTCCCACAAGAAAACAGATGAATGGGATCAAAACTATAAAACGTTTCAGTCTTAAGAGTGAAGAGATTTTTTGCGTCAGTTGCCTAACTTCCATGTACTGCTCTCATGAACATTGAAAACTATAGCAAACACGAATCTAACAGTCCAATGTCTATCTTAGCCATAAAAACCGTAGAAATTATCTAAATTCATGAATAACGGCGTATTATAAAATACAGTTTACGTTACAATTTTCTCAACTCTGCCATCAACACATACATACTTCAGTGTAATTTCTTCAAAAGACGTTATCTCCGTGTATTTGACAATTAAGAAATTACAAAGCACGGGCAGGTCTATCGGAGGATTTGGACTGAATGCTGAATGCTGTTCTGAATGATGCTGAGAAGAGTCCTCTTATCTGCGGCCTCGTTTTCCAGTTAAACACGAATTTATAAGGTTGCGATACCAGTCCGCGGGTATTACTCTTTTCAAACAGCTACACGTGTTTACTACACCTCAGTTTTAATTCTGCAAACTAAAAAAACGCATATTCCTACACGTCTCTGCTTATAAATCTGGTTTTAAAATTGTACTCTTTGACATAGAAAGTTAGCTTTTTTAAACAAATTTGCTAACAATATTTAAAGGTACTGTATCATTGACTTTATACAGCTGTTTAACAGAACTACGGACAACGCACGCACTGAATCGTTTTTTTCTAAATAAAATATTTGAAAGGAACAAAATATAATTTAATATACTTTTAATACCGTTATTAATAAAGTCGAAAGCTGCAAGTACAGTATTTACCTATTAATCTTCAATACGTTCAATATTTGACCAGCTGCAATCCCCAATCTCTTTTTTCCATCTAAATGAATATCACATGGTGATTTTATCTTCGGCTAAAATATGTTCTAAATTATCGCTGTGCTCAGCTTTCATCTCGTACACCTAAACTTGTCAGATCTGCGATAGGGCCTTAAAAAGTTAATGGTCAGTCAATAACAGCGGTAACTGGTACTCACAGATAGACTGTATGGACAGGCAGATCTTGCGGGATATCCGTCAAACCAAGATTGCTGCAGTCTACCAGGTCATTGGTGCATGTACAATTCAAAGCACAGGGCAAATCAGTACTGAGCCCAAAGTGGACAGGGAGTTTCAGAAGAAAAATTAATTGCAAAAAATAATAAGGTAGCAATCCGATTTGTCCCAACGTGGCCGCCATTTTGTATCCAGTTTTTAATAGCACGGCGGCTGATTACTCCAGAAAGCACCGCAGATTGCTGATCTGATATCGCTGAATCAATAATGTACTTGGTTTATATGTTATTGCCCGTAAAATCTTGTTGGAAGGATCGACAATTGCATTTACATTGTGAAAACGGAAGACTGCCACAGCATGTACCCCAATAAGGGTAAAGTTACTTTCTTAAAAAAAACCTTGAAGTCCCCTTGTCGAGTTTTTTTTTGTCCACCGGTGCCCTGTGTTACTGTATCAAAGGTGAATCACCATTAAACAAAACGATATAAGAAACTTGTCCAGCAGCCAAAACTAAATGCAAAGTTGCAAGCAGTTGTCCTTAAAAGGCTTAAAAAGAAGTGTCCTCAAAGCTCGCCGCTTGGTAAACTGGATCTTCGCATCTGAAGTCTTCTCCTTCAACGCGTGAGCTCTGACTGACGGATCCAAGAGATGTTCGCTAATTTACTAATATTTTAACTCCTAAATCATAATTCTGGAGCAGCAGCGGTATACTCAAGAATCAGTTATACTCCGCAGCCTGTCACTGAGGAACTTTCATTAGATTTTCCTTTGGACTTAGGGGTAGTACTTCTCTTCTCTGACCCACTTGAAGTTGCGTAGTTCCACGAGTGTGAGAGTTTGGGGGCAGCGAAACTGCTCTGAGGAGGATTTCTCAGCTGCTGCAAAACAGAAGAACACCATAGTACGTGTCTCTTACACGAAGTGTGCAACACTGGCTGTTACCACACCACCGCCGCTTCCAGCAACTTTCACCAAGCAAATCACCTCAGTAGCTCATCCTCACTTTGTAACTTTCTTACAGTGCTTATCAGCAGATGCGCCTTATCCCCCAGAAAATCTCAGCAGTCCAATTATTACCAAATTCAGCTTTCCCCCTCCTACTGCAGATCGTATCCACTATAGGTCTCGTCTTTTCTTTTTTTTTCTCCAAAGCGATTGCCCCAGTACCCACGTTGGATGCACCACAGCGTTGTGAAACCTCCCATTTGGATTTCCTATTGGCCGCTCAACTTTCAGGAACGTGTACGCTCGCAATCCCATTGGCTGTCCCGGGTTCCACAGGCGCCATAGCTTTTGAATGCAATTGAAAAGCTGTCACTCACCACTCCGAAACCCCGCCCCAGTTTCCCACCCGGGGTGTGAAACCGCGCCCCCTCCTTTCACTCATCTTAAAGAGCCACCGTGCAGTTATGGACCCTTTTCATTATGTTAGTGAACTGTTGACCAGTTTTCAGTGAATTGATACAAGAGTCGATTGTGCTGATTTATCACATCTAACAAAAGATATAAAACTGAAGAAAGATCTGTAATTATATCACCGTTTTGGGTTCTTTTAGTATGCTTTTAACCGAATATGAAAGGAGAAAAAGTAATTGCTCCATTTTTAAATGTATATATATAGTATATCTTGTCTCGTATTCCAACAGCTGTGTGTCAAGTCTATAAAGGTACATATAAAATATCAGTGTCACATACACCATGGAATATAATGTACACATGTGCAGTAGCCTATGTAATTTTTTTTTAATTGTTACCATCTCCTCTAAGTGAATTTCTCTACTATTATTGACCTTTAATAAGAAAAGCAAGCAAGATGTGAGTTCTCCCTTATGTCAAATGTGTTGATAGCCACTGTACTAATACCGTGCGGGTGTTTCATAAATTAAATCCATAGATTACATTTTTATATTTGGCTAAAATGTATCTTCAACACCATCTGCTTCAAAGAAAATAATAATATGAAACACTGCAGGTCCCATTTAGAAGTGGTAAGGAAACATAAATATAAGTTTCCAAGCCTATACTGCAGTAATGCTATTTTTTTCTTCTCAGACTTCAAACTGGCCCTGGTCAAACACCTTCTTCAACAACCATGGCAAGTATAGTCATGAACTCAAGTCTACTGATTTGTGATTAAAACCATGGCCCTGTATCTAACAAGATAGTGGCCTAAATCGCACATTGGAAAACTCATATTATTCTTGGAAACAGGCACACCAGTTGAATTTTAAACTTGGCAGATTTCATTAATACACATCCCTGGCTCAGATTTGCACTTTGCAAGTTGGTGCAATAATTACCAACTATTGGGGCTTCAAATTTGGGTCAGAACACAACTTCCAATATAAGCTGCTCCTTTTTCTAAATCTGTTTGGCCAAGTAACTATAAATTTGGAGATATAATTCTAGTTACAATTAGATATTGTGAAATGGGGTTCCTGAATGAACTAGGAAAACTGCTACATTTTTCATCTTCACAGAGTACATTATTCATGTTGATTACTCTAGCCATTGACTAGACTTTCTATTAATCTATTGATTTGATTTTTTGCTTACTCTGGTGGTAATTGTTATATAAAAATGTACTGTAACACCTTTTCAAAACAACAGTTTTGAGACTGAAATCTGTTTACAAATAAAAAACAATTTCTTATCATTGTGGCAATATTTTGAGTCATGTTTTTTAAAACAGGCTAACATCAGTGTAGTATAGGCAGTACTATCAAAATTATACACCTGTGCAATACCACTATTCATATTGATGTATTTAGTATCCTCAAATATGAACACTCTTGTTTCATATAAAGTATTATCTCACATATCTTATAAAGTATTTCTGAGATAAAAGCAAAGGTGATTAGAAGTATGTATTGTGATTATGGTTTGTGATTATGGTATTGAAGGCACATATCATTCTTATACATTATTTTTTACAACTAACATTAAGTCTGTAGAAAACTACCTGCCCCACTAGTTTGTCTTACTATAGTATTTGGTAACAATGGAACATGATTTTAGTTCTTGCGGTATCATAACATATGAAATCAAATTAAGGGCACTTTATCAATTTAGTATAATATATCCACATAAGACTAAGGAAAGGATAGCAGTGCCTCCACTGTTCTGTTTCTAGTTACTCGCTCTTCCTAAAATTAATATTTTAATTAATTTTAAAATGGCAATTCAAAGAAATGCCACCAAGAAACAGCCAAACTATTTCTATTTTAATAACAAAAATCTACAATAAAGTGAGAGACAAGGAATCTAATTTCATTTTTAAAAGATAATTGTTCTAAAATAATACAATTTAAGAGACCTAATGACGCCATGCTATTAAATGTATGTTGACGGTAATGCTGATCACAATTACTTTTAAAATTCAAATGTAAGAATTTATTTTTTGTATATACAATCCACGATACCCAGAGCAACTGCATACTATGTTTAAGAAAATCATTTATTTGCAATGAAAAAGTTCTTAGAATCTCTAATGATTTCCTAAATTACCATTAAATTCTCCTCACGTATTTCCATAAAAACATCAAGTATTGGAAAACCCGCTGAATGCTAATAAAGTCACTAACAAAATAAGCAATATATTTCTTATATAAGCCATGTGAATTCTATTGTCCCTACAATCATTGTGTCATGTATTTAAGATAAGGTTTGTGAAATCAAAGCAATTTTTTTAAGGAACACACCTCTTAAATCTTAATAATGATAACCTAAACATTTTTTTCTTCCCTGTATATTTCTGTTAAATACACAAGTCATTATTTAATTTTCTTCCCAGATTATAAATTTACTGATTTTTATGTTTCATTACCTGTATTTTATGATGTGTTGTGCAGTTTTCAGTAATTGTGTACAATGTGTATATGCAAAAATTACATGTTTATATTCCTTTTTAAAAAATGCATAAAAACCTCAATTTCCCTCACCGTTTGAAGGATACACTCTTGAAAGAGATTCATTGGTGTGATAAAGTACACTAGAACTTTTATGACCTCTTATTGAGATGCGATTTATTTTCTATCAATTACTGTACACCAATCATACAAAGGGCTGGCAAGACTCTTATGACAATTATAATGGAAAACTACAAGTTGTGTTCTATTCAATGCTAAGTGTGTGATTGAAATAATTTGCAGTCCATCTGCTTTATTATACATTTTTCCATTCATTTATTGTATGCATCTGGTTAGCATATTTCACGCGCATTCCTAAAGGTAGTTTGAAACAGCACGTTTGTTTGCTCTTGTACATCCTTCTGGATGACTTTTAACCGATTTAATGCTGTAATGGTTCCATGATAACACATAATGGTTTCCAAATGGTCACCCCTGCATTTGACTGTTGTATAGGAAAGGATGCACATCTGTGTCAAATAGAGGGATTTCTGAGCACCCTTATACCATCCTGAATGGTTTAAATTATTGATAGGTTTTAAACAAACAAGCCTCCATAGAAATTTGCTGTCAGTACACGCTTGGATAAGTCATGTTTTTCATGCAATTAATCACAAATTGTGGGAGTGTCCATCTCTGCACCTGTGTATCTGCAGGGGCTGTAAATCCCATTTTTTTCTAGCTTGGTACTGTTTCCACTGAACAGCAATAGCTTTCTCATTGCATCATTACTCCTTGAATAGAAATCAGGTCTCCATGTTTTCCAACAAACATGCTGCTGAAAGAGAGTTTTCTGGCCACATTTGGAAAACAAATTACTTCTAAGTAGCTGTCATGGATGACAAGATGCATTGTAATTCTTCATCAAACCTCTTCTACTGTGGTCTATAAAACATTTAATGAGAGAAAAAGATACCAAAATGAAATTAGAAGATATGTTTTTAACCTCTAGACTGATTCTGTTAAAGATAAAGATATCACCCACACTCACAAGCACAAGAGGGAGTTTATTTTTAGAGTATTTTGTGAGTTAAGCCATTCAATGTTTTATCAACTAAATGGTTAAAAAGACATGTTGTTTAATTTGGTTTCGTACAGACACCAAGGCATTGCATGATTCTTTTCCTTATTATGTAAAAATAACAGTGAGAAGTTTGCTCTGATTCAAAGTCCAAGAATTACAATACAAGTGGATTTTTTTGTTGGTAGAAATGTATCCTGGCTTACCATGGTGAAGAATGATCATAATCCTTCAAAACAGATTCAGGAGCATTGTTCTTGCTATTATAATAAAAACATCTTCATTATAAATCTCAGTATGGGTTAGTGTAAATTGTGCTTCATCAATAGGATAGTATTTGCTAGGAAACAATTTTTGGTGTCTTTAATGAGTCAGAAGACCTGTTGCTAGATCACAGATGTCATGGCTTTGTCATCCTTACACTTTCAACTGGAAAATGTTATTTAGAAAATGAACGACCTTTTCTAACTGTTCTTGCAAGTATCAGCTATTGGTCTCTTCCATAACATTGGCAGGTTAGAATATCTGAAGTGTTTCAGAAACCACTTTTGTCAGTTGGAAGGTTTCCCTGTATTGCAGCTTGCCAATCGCTTGGGCAGGGGTTTCAGATTGAAATTTCCTGGGAATGCAGAATTTCAGAAGGAACCATGGAATCTGGCATTATCCATAGACTTTCAATTTAATGCCCTGTCCAGCCAAAGTCTATATATTCAGAAAGTTTTCCATGGAACTTAAACTACATGGCCAACTATAAAAAGGTCAAAATAACAAGGTATATTTATGGTCGGGGTTTTTGCAACTGTAAAATCCAGACATTTAGGCAAAATATGAACAAATTATTCAAAGATGTAGAATTGACCATATGTTATATTTAGGTATACGGTACTAAATGGTATGACATGGATGGTTCAAAATATGAACAAAGTATTCAAATATGTAGAATTGATCATATGTTATATTTAGGTATACCATACTACCATGGAATGCTAAAGATCGGGATAACAAGTCTGTGAAAGTCAAAAATAAAATAAAAATAGCAAAAAGCCATTTTTAATCTAAGTCAATGTGTCCATATATTAGCAACTCACAGGGGAATGTGTCGTTAAACAATTTAAGGCACAGTGCCCCTGCGTTCTTGCCCTGCCATTATTTATATTTTTTCAACAGTTTGAGCATTTGGATCATGTATTTAGGTAGTCTATTTTGAGACTGCTGTTGACATCCCTGCTCTTATGATTTATTTGGTGGCTGACCTGCTGTTAATGATTGAAGTACAAACAAAAGAGGTGTCTATTCTGGGTGGTCAGATGCTTAAGTGGTCTTAAGAATTATTGCATTAACGTATGATACCTACAACACACTGACCCTCCTGTACTTCAAGGATGATCCTCTAAAAAATAGAGAACACAATGTAGAAGGCTTTAATGAAAAGTACTGGCTAAAACTTCAGGACAAAAAGTTAAGCATGAGAGGATAAGAATCTATTTGTTTCTACGTACAGATTCATATTAACTTACTTATTTCATTAATATAACCATGTTCAAAAAGTGTATTCCAGATGTTTTCACACTCCCATGTCCCACACACAGGGTACAGGGATGAAAGTCAGACACCTGCCTCAAATGATCATAAGATGAAGTCCAGAGACCATGAGGTCCATGGAGCTATGAGGTTGTACTACCAACCTCACCTTTTGTCGCACAAAACACTGCCCTGGGATGGTGTACAGTACATGGTATATTCCAACAACAATATTTAACTCTTAAAAACAAAATGACTAGACATGACAGGTTTGAGTAACATTCACAAGCTCCAGATATGTTACCACTGTAGCTGAATACCTCTTTAAGAGCCTCCTTACACATTCCCGCAGAAAGTGACCATCATGCTTTTGCACTGAAAGAGATGAATTTTCCAAACATTTTTTGTACTTAGTTGGAGCCTGCCACTGTTTAGTCAGGTAATTTAAGTTTTACTGCTTTGCAGAAAACAGAAACATGGGAATATGTGTCAGAAGAGAGCAACTGATTTAGCTGTGAATGTTGGGACACCTTTAATATGCAGCCATGCAATTGCTGAGGTTCTTAACATTTTTAAAAAATCAAGTATTTCACTAAAACAACAGTTTAAATCTTCCTATTAATTTTAAAAATAGAATAAGGGAATTTCATTTAATTTTTTGTTGTGCATTCTTCGGTGTCATTTATGAGTTTTTTTAATATGTTTGAATGTAATCTAAATGAAGATGACATGAAAGAAAGACATTACAGTGGCCATACAATGTGTCTTTGGCCCTTGGCTTAATTTGGATATGAGATGGATTGAAATTCCACACACCACATGTTTCAATTTTTCAGAATTGATTTGATCAGCTGATGGGGAGGTAGAATTATTATTAATGTTGCCGAATAAACCTGATATCCACTTTTCTAGTTTTGCTGGAGTTTTTACCACTCTAGCTTTTTCTGACCTCGGAGCCTTATTCTGAGTTCCGGGAAAGTAAACCGTAGTTTATCTCCAAGTGTTTCGGAAAGGAGCAATGACTCCAGGAGATGAATGAAACCCTTTTTTTCCTTCTGCATGGATGTTTTCAATACATACAAACCCCTTCAGCTGAGCTGGAAGTGGATTAAAGAAAACCTGCGCTGTTAAGTGAAGGTACCAAGTATAGAGACATTCATTCCCTTGGCAACAAGAAAAATCATACTTTTTCACGTTGCAGATTATTTAGCGCAATCCTCGGACAATTTATCACTCTCGTCTGTTGGAATCTTCAAAGATAACGGGACATCTGCTGAAGCAATTCATCAACAGTAAAATAGAGAAGCGTAAAACAAGGCAAACATATCACCGTTGTTTTAAATGGTTAACGGGTGTGATCAGAAGACCATGGAAATGCCTTGATAATGGGAAGCAGAACTTCTTGGCTATCTTACTAGACATTAGCTAGTTCTCTAAATTGTGTAAAGTTTTAACGGAGAGCAAAAAAAAAAGCATAAACAAGGAAAGAGGTGCAGACCAAACAAAGCTATTATGTAGACCAAAATGCAAAGTTTGTTTCTTTTGTAAAACCTCCACTGAGGATTTTAAGAAAACCAGATAAAGCAGGATTCTTTTTTTTCTGTTACACTTTCTTTAACCAGATGTGCTGTCTGCATACATCTTTCGTTGTCATATAGAGGAACGGCAAAGTAAACTCTACAAGCTTTTAGATAAAGCAATCAATACAACTAAAAAGTTAAGTAAAAAAATAAAGCTAAAAAAAAGTTTTACTAAGCATGAACTAGTTTGATAAGGACTGTTATCATTTCCCACAAGAATGTATATATATATATGAAGGAATCTTTTTTTAAAATTCAACTAAATAGAACTGACATCAAAACTGAGGGGCTATAACATAAAATACAGTTTAATTTGGAAGAGAAACAGTAAATTAAGAATAACATACATTATTTTTCTGTTGGTTTTTTTTCAGAGAGTTATTCTTTCCCAAACAAAGAGCAAAACACAAATAGAAAAAATACGTTTGGAAAATACTGTTATCTTTCACATTATTTTTCATGTGTCCTAATAAATAAGAAGGCATATTACATGGAAGTAAAAGAATGTGGATATACCAAAAATAAGAATTTTCCTACTCATTTATAAATCCTTGCCCATATAAAATGTTGTCTCCATTCCTTGATCTCCTAGCCTGTGACTCCTGTGTTTGATAATAAAACCTTAGTTTTAAATTCTAGAGTTTAGGAAGATTAGTGGCATTATACACTTAGATTTAATGTCACTTTAATTTGGATGACAAAAAAGCACTTTCACTGTGTGTTCCCAGTTTTCATTGTAAAAGAGGGGGTAAAGTTTAATAAATCACAGTGAAATTCTGTGACATGGCAATGCAACAAGATGTAAAGTGTTAGAAATTATGAGCAGCCATGTCAATGCAAAGCAAATGCCAAACACTAAAGGAAAAAAAAAACAAATTTGCATGCATATTTATATAGGCAAACTTTCATGAGGATGCACTGAATTCTAAATGCACTAAATTCTTTCTTTAATAAATCTGGAGTCACCAATCGGTTTTCTCCTGGAACTTCCAGCCGTTAGTCATCTCCTTTTTATTGATACAACCCTAGTGCCGTTGCGAGGGATGAGCACCATAGTCTTCTGTAGCATGCATTTGACTCTTGTGCAGTTTTTCATACTGTGACCCTGCATTGCCAATGCTGAGTTAGTATTAGTTGGTGGCAAGTCACAGGGTTTGCTGTTGAACAGTAAGTCAAGGCATCCTTACCTTGTTCAATCCCTGTGGTGTTTGTAATAAGTAAGAGTAAGAGTAGTAAAGTTCCAAAGAAGAAGAGGCCATTCAGTTCATCTAACCTGTTTGGTAGGTAGTAGCTAATTTTTTCAAGGATCTCATCCATCTTTTCTTGAAAGACGTTGAGGTATCAACTTCAGCAACATGGCTGGGTGGTATGTTCCAAACTCCCACAACCCTTAGGGTAAAGAAGTGCCTCCTGTTCTCAGTTTTAAATATACTTCCACATATGGTCAGTTGTTTGGCCAGTTGCGGCCTGCTGTTTGGAGGTTCTCTGTCACAGTCAGCCAATTAACTATCCCAGACTCGAATCAATAATTTCTGATGGACTGTGGGGCTCAACATGCTCTTTCCTTAACTACTAAATTGTACAATACAAATGAGGCAAAGCGCTGTGCATTTTATGGTCTGTTGCAGTCACATTTCTATTGTTCAGTACACCTCTTGGCGAAGGTCTCTCTCCAGGTGTTTCAGGAGACATACCTTATTTTAGTGTTTGTTGAATGTACACTAACATTTACATTACTCATTGCTGTTTCTTGCAGAATGGGTGCCAAGTTCCTTTCATTTCACATGGTTCTCCATAAAGCATTCTAACAGAAGGTGATGAAAGAAATGCCTCTTTCTTGACATTGTCAGATATGAGAGAGAAACTGGGTGTTGTAGAGTCAATGTAAGCGACTGTCAAGGCATGCATTGTTATAAGGAGGCTATCAGAACAGTTTGTTTCTATTTCTTGAATGTAAAAAGCATAAAATAAATGTTTGCTTAAGGACTCTACGTCTCTCGGTAAGACCAAATCAATAATACGTAATATGTTATTCTTATGGTGCAGCCTTGTAAAAGAGATATAATTGGAAAAAGTGTCTCATATCATAGCCATTTTATGGCTTTACTAAAGATCTATGATGTATAGAAACATTTAAAAACAAAAGAACATAAGAAAAACATCCAAAATTCTCAAATGCATTAAGAATCAACACTGAAAGACAAACCAGAGTATAAAAGTGGAAACTACATAACAGTGCTTTTAAAACTGAGAAGTGGAAGCACTTCTATATGCAAAGGGTTGTGGGAGTAGGGAACAAGCTACCCAGACGTTGTTGTAGCTGATACCCTGGCTTTTTTCAATAAAAAGGTGGATTAACTCATCAGATCAGTAAACTACTAATTACCAAATGGCTTAGATGTGCTAAATGGCCTCCTATTGTTTGTAACTGTTCTTATGTTCTTATGAAAGTGGCTATTCTTTTTCAGAGGAGAGTTTTCTGATGTTTTATGATTTAGGTCCAGATAGATCCAGTGTCTTGATGTGCACAGTTTTACTGTTAAGGCTATGGCCAAAACCACAGGCGAATATTAACACTTTCATCTTGGAAACTCTTTGTAATTAGCATACAGAATCAACTATGAAAAATACTTGTCTCTGCTGTAAGCTTTAGTCTCTCATATGTGGCCAAAATTATTGACTAAATCAGCCAGTGCTTTTTTCAAAGAAGAACATCTTCATGTGTCAAATTCTATTTTTTTTAGACAGCTTTGTGTGAAAGTAGAAATTAGAAAAATAAAAAAAAGGTCATTTGTAGAAATTCTTGCAAATATCAGAGGTCGGGTGCTATGAACATGTGAATAAAGATGAAAGTACCTGTAGATGGGTAGGAAAAAAATAATTTTCTTATTATCACGTTATTGTGTACAACAGCTGATTAAAAATGTCAGTAAAGTACAGAAATTCTGAAAATATATGTTCTCAATACAGAAAATTTGAAAATAATTTTCCACATATACTGCATTTTTTTCTGCTCTAAAATGGAGTACTCAACTGTTCATAATTATAAAAGCAATTTAGAGTAAATTATCAAAGTAGGACGCAATCAATGCTATGTACCTCTCCACCTCTATATACTGTACTTAATGAGAGTTTTTTATACAATGACTTTAGTTGAGCTGGATGTAGAAATCAAATTGGTTTCAAACAAGAAACCATTGAAAGACTGACCCAGAGGTGGAAAATCCAATTTATTTAAAAGAATATGAGTCTTTGTGCCACAAAAGAACACATGGCTTCTCTCTTTCTACTATGTTCACAGACACGTAATCTAATTGAATTATGTTATCAAAGTGTATCATTAACTGAATAATTTGAGATTATTGGGATGTTCAGTAGTTATTGCAATTGCACTGTGAACACGGATTTTATTGTATTGTTAAGGTACTTTAATGCAAGAAATATTCAAGCAAAACAGACATAAAAATGACTGTTAGCTATGCATTTGGCACAAGACCTACATGTCTTGTAAAGAGGTCTACCTATGTTTGCTTCTGCTACCTATAATAGTGTAATCGAAATTTATTTGTCATCGTCACCAGATTTTCATTAATTTCATTAAAAAAGCAAGAAGCAGTCCAGTGCAGTCATTTAACAGTTTTCTGTGTCCCTATAATTTAAAAACAACAGCAACATGGATTTATTTATATAACCAACATAAGAAGTAGGTAACAATCTCCAAGGGGACTTCAACCAGCACCATGCACTAGCTATTCTGTGTATAATTTAGCATTGCTTTCTACACAATCTACCTTTTCACAGTCACGACTATTCCTTTTCTTCAACTCAAAATTTTTAAGCATAAAACATGTTCTTAGAAAGCTACTTTAAGAGCTGTGTGAAACTCCCGTCTTGGAACCCATCGAGTGTGGAGTTTTTCCTCTTAGGATAAACCTTAGTTTTTTATAGCTGACAGCTGCTTGTGTTTTGGTTTTTATTTCAGCTGAATAAACTAGCTTGAAGAATGAAAGGAACAGCATGGAACTGGAGACCCAGTTGTATCTGTGCTCATCCTGAAAATTATGCGAGCAAAGAGGTTGATTTGTTGTCCTTTAGTAGAAATGAGCATCATATAGTTAGATTATTAATATGTAATAATAATTAAATATAATCATATTAATAATATGATTATTTGTTCAAAAGGAGAGAAAGTGGAAAGGTGTTTAAGTATATATCTTTGCTTTACAGCCAAAGATTTATTGTCTGTTCCCTGAAGTGTATAATGCATAACTTTAAGATCATGTTTTGTGAACAAATGTCATGATTAAAGCAGAGTGACTCATTTTAGAAAATATAAAAAGCAAAAGGCTTCCTGTTATGTTAGTTAATCTGTTTATATACTATGTTAATCTTCACAGAGGTTGAATGTAGATTTTACACTAAAGTGCCAAAAAGACGTTCACGTTGATTTTAATCTCACAAAAACATTGCAATAAAGTGGTTTTATCAAATAAAGATGAAGAAGCTTTTATAAGACAGATGTCTGCAAAAATATGAATTTGCCTCTCACTGACATTGTTTTCTCTAATAATGTACTGTATCTCCACTGTCTGTCAGTCGATAGCTAGTTTCACTCAGAAGTTCAGCATTTTCAAGGATGGTTACACACGTTTTCAGATGGGTTTTTCTCTCTGCTATCTGTGCTATAGGCTCTCAAATGCAGTTATTGAAGGGCTGAGTGTTTAATGGTTTTTGTTACCTCTGAACTTGTGGATGCATAGCTGGCCTACTTACTTAATTAACTACATAACTGTAATACACCTGTAATCAGCGCCGCTTGGATGAAATGGCGGCAGGTCACTGGAGTACTGTGGGACAAGAAGATCCCTTTGGCCTAAAATCCAAAGTCTACTGCTCAGTGGTCAGACCAGTGGCCCTATACGGAACTGAATGCTGGCCAACGACAAAGAAACATGAACAGGCACTCCATACGATGGAAATGAAGATGCTGCGATGGACCCTCGGCTAGACAAGACTAGACCATGTCATGAATGAAGAGGTGTGAAAACATTCAAAGTCGCCCCAATCACTGAGAAAATTTGGGAATCGCGCCTGCGATGGTATGGACACGTGCTCCGCAGCAATGACACATCAATGGCAAAGGCCACCTGCCCCGTGGACGACCATTTACGCGCTGGCTGGATCGGCTGAAAGACGACATGCGCCTCGCAAAAGTCACCTGCCGAGACGCCGCAGACCGTACGAAGTGGAAAAATTGGTGCAAACAAGCAGATCCCACATAAGTGGGAAAAATGCAAAGAAGAAGAACTGTAATGCGCTTAACCTGTCCCTGAGGTGTGTTAAAAGTTACTGTACCTGTAATGACGTGAATTTTCAATTACTGTATATGACCTTAGCATCCTATAAATAGCTAAGAAAATAAATACATTGATTGTTCAATAAAATACTCGGGTTGGAACAAAACCCAGAAAACACTAGGCTTGAGTCTGAATCTCCTACTTTACTTGATAAACAAAGTTATTCTCTATTTCTATTTAATTCAAGGTTATACCCTGCCAACCCGGAGACATCTGGAGTATAAAATAGTTCTTTTTATTGTGAAATTGCAAGGGTTTCTGCAGGCATCACTTGTGCAGCTGCTGTGTATATTCTTCCATGCCTTGAGGCAATATTGGAAGCTGAAGAGATAATGGCAACCATGCAACACAGTTTCAACTTACTATATCGACAGGCTGGTTGTATGCTGCTGTAAGATACAAGTACAAGTTTCCAGATTACAAGTGTTAAAGTTAAAGCTAAAGTTAAAGTGTTAAAAGAACAAAAAAGAAATATGCAAAAAGAAAATCAACCCCATGAAAGACAGACCATTTTCCTGAAGTAGTGCATTTTAATTTATATGAATGTGATAACAATAAAACTGAAATTGCAATCATATGGAAAACTAAAGCTCTTAAAGTTTTTTTATGACATATTTATTTGTCTTGCATCCCAATTTGTTGTATAGCAAGTTGATACTTGCAGAGCAAATTAAAAAATGAAAGCATGTTGCTAGGCATATTTAAGACAATTGTTGTGCAAAGATATGATTTAGGGTGTCCTGATGAAACATATGCGGTATCATGAACTAATATTTACTGTATGTGCAGTTGTGCTTACCAGCACAGGAATGAAGATTAAAAACTTTACATCTCAATTCCCTAAACATTTGGCATTACAACACTTTTTATATAAAAGTTCATTCTTTGGCTTTGCCAGGAAAATATAGGCTAGAAAAAGACAGCTCAATGGGTTACCTGTGCTTTTGAAAACCTACACACCCAATGATACCCATTTTACAGTATATGGGATCCCATAGACTTGGTTTAGACCTAATTCAGATGTGAAGAGTAGTTTGTTGTTCATGTATAATGAAACCTGAACTGAACTATGAGAGCAGTAAGAAATAAAACCACAGTAATGTTGGGCTATGCCATAGCTAGAATTAATAGGTCTTATTCACATTCCCAAAGACATAGCTTTTCTTGAGCCTGTGGGATTGCCAGGATGAAAAAAAAACTTCACGTTAAATGGTATTTTTAAAAGTGCAAAAGATTTATGGTTAAATTCTGTCAGCCCTGATTAGTCAAAGCCAGTGAAATCCCACCTGTGCATTGAATATCACTGCTGCCAAAATCCAGAAAGACAGTTATTGTTTGCTACAAGTGTCACAAGCTTAGCTGTCCAGATTAGATGTTCAGAGAAGGATCAATGACTGTATTAACTTAAGCGCTGGAATATTAAGTGACATCATTTCTGCTAAATGCAAGCCTGCACCATGAAAATCCATTCTAATATTTTTTTAAATTGCTATTTCACAGAAAGACATACTCCTACTGCTAGTGCAGCTCCTAAAATGAACGCTATTCCTTTCAGAATATAACAATACTTATTATACATGAAGCATTTTAATATGTAAAGAAATGTGATATTACAGCATATAATATGGATGTGGATATCAAACTGTAGGCATTTATAGTTTAATCTTTTTTAACGCTTTCAAACAAAGCGCCTCAACATTTGATTGAATTCCCATCATATGAGTCCATTATGTTTAGAAAAATAAGATATTGTCTAGGCAAGGAAAGTCTTTGAAGTAACTGAACAACAAGGCTGTAGTCCACAGCATCGCTGTGGAAACCTACTAGACCAGTTAACCTTGACTGATGGGGTATTGGTTCAGATCACTGCAGTGTTGGTCTGGGGCCAATGGAAACAAATGAGACTAATTTCAAAATCCTGTGATGTTTGGTTGAAATGTGGCATTAATTTTCTTGTAGATTTTTTACCGTATCCCACTACATAAAACAGTCTGTATAGAAAATGAACATATTATTTAATCTAATTTAAAATAAATGGGAAAATGGAGCTTATGCCTGCAGAGTCTCTCTGCGTAGTTCTGGCACTGTTTGCATTCTACATGTACAAGTGATCCAAATAAAATGTACAGTTTTTTTTTCCAGTTTGGGAAATATACAGCATTTTGAATTTAGACTTGGACTTTGCATTCAGACCCACCAGCTGGATTTGAAGACACAGCCAAATGGGGATCTTTATCCCACGTCGACTAGTGACTTGTTCACTTTAAAAACAAAAAACAGAAGGAAAAGAATGTGAGTACGCAATAGTATGTAATAATACGCAACATACATTTCAGATCTGCAATGTAAAATGGACAAAAGTGAAGTATATTACAGATCAATTCTGAGGATTATGCTGTATCTGACTACGTTCCTTATGTGTACTGGTACAGATTAAACCAAAGTATTTAAGGAATATCTGTATCAGCATAATTGTAATAAAAGACTGAAATGTTTTTTACTTTTGGAGAGATTGAAGGAAAACACAGTGAGGAGGAAGCTGCAAGCACTCGATGTGTTCCAGCCTCTTGAAATCTGAGAAATAGGGGCAAACAGAAGAATGTCGCAGAAAAACACCAGTCTCTGGGAATTTGCAATGGGTGAGCATTTGACTGTTAAAGTTCATATTAATTTAAATGTTAATAAACTCCAAAACCTGCACTTACAAAAACACTTTTAGCTTATTTTTGAGGCAGTTGTCCTCATTTGGCTCTACTATAATGTTTTATTTCTAAAACAAAGGATTTTTTATTGCAAAAAACAAAAAAAAATATAACTATGCATTACATTGTAAAACAATTGCAAAAAGCTTTTGTTTAGATCACTTTTAAAATGTATTGCATTGATACTATGAAGCACGTTGTGTATCATATTGTATCATGTATTTATTTGATTATATGATAATTAAATTACACCACAAGAGCAAGTTCTCTTGGTTTCATATACTGTATATCATATACATGCACAGTATTTGTTAACACAGATAATTTTTTAATACATGCACATACAGATCATTCATTAACCAGTTTTGCTGAGATATAAGTTTATGGCTCAGTTAAAGAAAACCTACCCACCTCTCAACCTCAAGTTACATGTCCAAGGAGAGGCTATGAAATTTGTGTTTGAAAATATATCATCTTTAAATTGACTCAGCAGCACTTTTTGTCCAATTATTCTAATTTCCCATATCTTTAATTGTTTGGGCAAACATTAGAACCCACAGCCAAATCTAACAAGTTTTAAGAGTATTTTAGGGATTTTGGTTTTTTCAGTCTACATTGGTAGACTTGGTATTTAAAGTTTACTGAAAGGTGATTGTAGACACTCTTGATGTTGTTAATAAATTATTAAAATATAAGGATTCTAACAAAATCATTTAGTGGATGATTTAATCATGTACAAATTTCTTAAAACATTTTTTAATCACCTGTCATAACATAAAAATCCTAACATTATTTCCTTTTAACAACTAAAGGGAGTTATATATTTTAAATTGTGTTTGTGTTAAATATCGTGTATGACAAAGGATATGGATCATCAAGTATGGATTTCATAAGGGATTGAGAAGGACCGTCTCATCATAATTTTTACTAATAGAAAAAAAAATAATTCTGTTGTTGTGGATCATTGTCAAATATTTAGTGGTGTAGAAATCAGGAGCTGTTTAGAAGAAGATGTAGCAGTTATAATTGCTAATTTATTTCTTTTTCAATGGAAGGAGAGGAAAACACAAAACAATTCAACATGAGCTCCAACTTCCTAACACTATAGTGTTGTTGGATCTGTGGTCTATAATCATTGTATGCAGTTCAAGCATCTTATGTTTATTAAAATATTGTTAGACGACATTTTAATACAGTAGTGCTCTTTATGTAGATCTCCATTGACTCATCTGACAGGCATACTGTGAAAACCAACCTCAGCACATCACAGATTGAGTCTTTCCTTTATTTAGATTATTTTTATATACAGTATCTATTTTACTAGAATCTTCCATATCTACTACTGTTTCAATTAAAGGCTGTTTCTTACATTTGTAATATTCTGGAACAAACTGCCCAGCCATGGTGTTGAAGAAGATCTCCTACAATCGTTCAAGAAACAGCTGGATTGGATCCTTGTGGCCCCCTCTTGTCTGTAACATTTCTTAAGATCTTATTATTTTAAATTTAATTGTTTTATAGTGCCTGTTTCCCCAGATACAGCTTTAGATTTTTCTCTTTATGTACTCTTTTTCAAATCTATGTCCTCAATATGCAATGTATTACATTCAAAAGTATTTGGCAAACAATCTAATGTGTGGATAAAATAATACTGAAATGATTCTCTGTGCCATTATAGGCCCCATATCTGTTTAAACTCACTGCTATCCCATGCTGTTGATGGAATGCTGAGGTACAGATGAATGACAAGGATACTGAAACAACAAAAATAACTCCTTATAAAAATCATAGCTATATATGACAAGGAACACCAATGAGTTTAATAAGAAATGATGTATTTCATAATGGCGAAATAGAAATAGAAATGACAAAAAAAAAACATTGGAACGCAATGCAGGCGAGAAAAACTCTCCAAAAATATCAATGTTTTTGGAACAATCCTTTTCTAGGAAAAAAAGCAAGCATAAACCAAAAAAGGGAAGCTTCATATATAATGTGCTGTATTTGGTAACAAGTACTATGGCACTGTGAATGCCTGGCAGCAGTTCTTTCATGTGCCAGTTCAGACACTACAGTTTCCTGCTGTTTCAAACCAAGACACTTTACTGACAAAAAAAAATTGATTGATTTAGTGGTTTCAACTGTAATAGCTGCCAAATGTTTTGTATGTGTGCTTCAGTGTGCTGCTGCATTGTGAAAGTTAAGTGAGAAATAAAGTGAATACTTGCACACACACTCCTGCATTTTCTTTAGTTTTCCTCTCCCAATATTTTAAGACCACTGCCTTACTGTCAAGAATTATGAGCTCTTCTCATCAACTGATTTTTCCTCTTCTTTGAAACATGTAAACAAGTGATGAGGTAAAGGATACGTCATGTCTCTTTTACCTTTTTCTCATTGTTGACCTTGTTACACTAATATTATTGAATTGGATAAAACAATATTGTATTAACTTTCTTCACAATCAACACTACTCAGTACAATTCAGCTGCTTAATTAAAGCCTCAGTGAAAGCAACCATGAAAAGCCTATGAAATGCAGGTTAATTTCTCAGTACTTCAGTTTTCTTGTTGGCAGTAGATAAAATCCTGAGTGTCTTTGTGTTTTTGTGCTCTCTTGAATTTTCTTAATTTTCTTTCACCAAACACCTCCACTATTCACGCTCTGGATGAGTGACAGCACAGATGTGATGGAGGTCTGCATGACTAACTCTGACAAGCTGTTTTCCATATCTAAACAAGTCAGGCATTTTCTTTTAAGCACCTGGTTTAGGCGCACACTGACAACATGCCTAATGAAATGTCAAGTCTGTCAAGACCAGAATGTGTCTTCGAAAGCATCCTATACCTACTAGTCTAAAATCTTTCCATGAAATTGAGGAGAAGTTAAAAAATCAAATCATAGGTAATATTTAACGATCCAGTTTATATACAGTTTGTATCCTTAAAATTGTACCTTGATTGATTCTCACTTAGAGAATCTGACATTTTGAAGATGCCACCCAGTGTATATACTGTATGGTCAACTACAGTGTCAAGGATTTGCTGGTTCAAACACTGATACTGTTAATGTAAGTACTGTAGGTCCCTGTGGTAGGCCTTACGTTGAATGGCCTGGTGATTTGTCTTCCAATTAGAGGTTAACTGTTATGGATCTTTTAAGGATCTATTAGCTCCTATAGTTGCAAACAGAGATTAGCCCTGTTATATAAAAGATAGTAAAAAAATATCCCTAGATCACAGCTCATCCCCCTAGCAATACTGAATTGACCACAGTGAAGCATTCACAGTTTGCTCATTAAAGATCCCAAACCCCTTTTTCAAAAGAGTAGGGGTTTTAACCCCAGTCTCCTGGCTACATTTTACGCTGGGTTTGCGCAATCTTTCCTTCCCTGAGCCCCCTCATACTGTAACTGAACTAGTGAAGCAATTTCTCACTTCTTTGTCTGAATTGCTGTGGATGGGGAGGCTGGCAAATAATGGCTGTTGTGTATCACTCAACCAGGCCTGCACTTCAGTGGTGGATGAAGTAGAGTACAGTATGTAAAGAACACTGAGACCCTTGGTGATGGAAAAGTGCTACTTCATCTTATTATCAGCACTGATTGCATCAGGGGCTTGAAGTGAAGGACGCACAGTATTGACCAGTGTCAATTTTCCTCAGTTGACCTTGACAGCCATCATTTTTGAGTTGTCTAGAAAAAGGATGTGCATTAAGCAGACTTTACTGTTCACTTCTAATCCCCTTCAGGAATTCCACAGAATAAGTATTCCTTCTGCATGCAATATTAAACATATGCTAGCAAAGTAATAGGTAATGTGAAAATTCCCACCCATTGCTCTTCAGACGTGTTCTCCATCTCACTTCATGTCCACACACACCTGCTGCCTCTTCATATGGCTGTAGATGAGCTGATATTAAAATAACAGGCATCAGTCCCTTGAGCCGTTCCCGTTAAGATGCTGTCAACGTGTTTGCATCTATCAAATCCAGGTTCCAAGCCCAGAGAGCTTGTAATGTAGACATAATTTAGTGCTAACTCCCAAAAAATTGCCAGAGTTTTTGTAAATAAAAATCTAATCTATCTAATCTTCAAATGACTGCAATACGAAACAAAAATCCATATATACAGTATTATGTTATGAACTCTTGCATGATCAGAAGTTTTTTTTAAATAAGAAGCCTAGCATAAACTTTTACTTTAATTCTTGTGGGATTCATGGTCTTTAAGTTATCGTCCATTTTGAAACCACACAACCCACAAATGAAGTGGCTGGGTTTGTATTTCCACCATTTAAACACATGTTTAAATATCCGTGCAAGAAAGAACATTGTATTGCGGATAACAAATATGACGGTTTTACTTTGAATGTGTTTAGGGGTTGAGGGTTCACTGGTGTGATAAATAAAGTAAAAAAAAATTAAGTTTCATTTGAGGGTGATAAGCTTACTAGTTTTCTGGTCATCGTTAGTAATATTCCTTTAAATGTAATGTTACTTTTTGGAATTTTTGGAATTCTTTAAGAGATGCGATAGATAAAAAATAAAAAAGTTGTGCTTTATTAGTTTTGTAAAAATGTTCATGCTTATTAGATACAGATAACAGTAGTACTGTTTATAGGCTACATTATCTAAAAGGAGCTTTCTGTGGAAATCTTTACCTACTTCCCAGATCAATATACCTATTCATTTCCTACTTTTACTTAAGGAGAAAGGGATCTCTCTACCCCCTCAGGAACAGGGACAAAAAGAATAATATACAATAAGTCATACTAGAAAGTCTAGAGTATATACATACGAACTTTGTTTGAGTCAGACTAAATGAAATTGAATCCGGGGGTATACATTTTTGGAACATTTGTATTAGCAATACCTCTAAGAAAGATAAATACTTCAGCTATTCAGGCTGTCTCTTCACCCTTGATCTGTGACCCTTACTCCAGACGGCCAGTAAGTACTGTACTGTACAAGGCTAATCTGCATGAACCTCAAACAAACAAAACAGATACTGTAACCTCAGCTCTTTGCAAGGATTTTAAACAGATCCATCCCCTCCTCTGCCCTCCCTTCTGGCCAGTTCCCAGTAGTTCAACAGATGTTTTCTTTTGTGAGGTGGATTTTTGGGAGCTTGTAAAAAACTCTGTGATACCTCAAACTCAGAGCCAGACTGCCTCTCAGTCACACAGTGTTTACAGAAGCCCAGCAATATCCTTCCGATGCAGATGATGTGCTGTTGCCTTCATCTTCTGACCAGGTGACTCATTCTAAAGTGTGTTGGATGGAGGCCCTGATGCAAAGGGCATCTGCCAGCCCTTTCTGGCTCGCAGATGTCTTCTGCTGGCTCAACACAAATTGACAGGAAATGCCTGACTAATTGAAAAGATTAGTGAAGTTTCTCACAGCTGTTTGAGGAGACAGTGTCAGACAGGAAAGCAAAAAGACATTTGTTCTCTTTGCCATTTAACTCCTCACAATCACAGCCAATCCAGAAAAGCTCCTGGGCCTTTGGAACCTGGAGGAACAGTTTGAAAATGTTCTGGCCTGTGTTCTCCATGATTCTGAAATATCTGAAGCTCAGTTCCATCCCACTTGAGCAGAATCCCCTTCAGTTGTGGTTGTGATGGGGGTGATGGTGTGGGATTGAACAGCACAGTCCAGCACTTCTATGAGTTTTCACAAGCACTGAGACCTGGTAAACCATGCCCCACAAGCCTATTACACATTGTCAGCCACTGAAGGTGTCTGTTAATGTCCCTGGGAGTTGCTGGTATTTTGTCCATTGAGTGAAAATATGATAGTTAAGACTGTATGAATTGCATACCCAAATATTATTAATAAGGAAATGGAGACCATGGTGGGCAGGGTTAATGGGTATAGAAATGTTTTGTTTAATGGGTTGTACACATTCACCAGTAAGCTCCTATTGGGATTTGGCACAGCAGACAATAGTCTCATGTGCGCCTCAGATAGTTTGCTGACTGTTCCACTGAGGCACGATCCCAAACCGCTGAGCCCATTTCACAGCCTCCAGGACTTTGAAAATCAGACACTCTGTATGCACTTTAAAGTTCTCCAAATACCTTTTATCCATAGTCCAAAAGTGATGAAATAATTTCTATTTTATAGATTCTGCCTTTCAACTTGAACAATAGCTGGCGGTCATTGCAGGCGTTTCATCAAGAGTTTGTCTTCCCATCTGCAGGCTGCTGGAAAGTCCATGAACACTGCTACTTCTTGAACTGTGCCAGAGACCTAAAAGACCATTTTTTCCTTTTAAAAATATTAGAAATAAGATCCAAGTTCTGATAGGAGTCATAATATGGGTGATATAAAGATTTGGGAAAAATGCACAACATCTTATGCTAAGAGAAACCATACAGGTTACAGATTGTGTTTTTATTATATTTTTCTGTTAAATATTTCTTTAAACACTGAAAAGTTAGGCTCCTAAATTTGGAGCTTTGAAAGTTTATGTTTACAGTTTTTCAATAAAATGTTATTTGTTGTGCACAATTCGCATTATTTTTTGCAATAAAGTCAAGTCTATCAACGCTGTAAAGTTGTGTATTTCTAGCCATATTTCTAGTCATATTTTTAATTCGAAAGCAATAGACTGACAGCAGCTGCAAAAATTTCATTTTTTCAGTTGTCATACAGTATGTTAAAGATGCTCATCAATCTAAGTCTGAATCCAAACAAGACTGACTGTAGGATACCTATCGTTTTCTTTTCAGGCATCTTGGCAGTTTGGAACGTCTCTGTTCATTCATCTGAAAAGATAACTAACATACATCCCATTCAGAAATGCAGAAGTCAGATGTTTTTAGTTTGTGTACACACGCTATGCCTTTTTATTTAAAAATATTGTATGACCTTACAAGAATCAGTGTGAAGTCCTTGCTGTTCTGATGAGTTCTGATTCAATATACAGTAAATTGTGGCTGGACACCCAGGAATCAGATGATTTGGCAGGCAGTACTTGTTTTACTAAACATAAACTTATGGTTCACTAGATTAGAAATATTCTAAATATTATTCTGTCTCCATAAAATATTGGATAATAACTCATTTCTTTTCTTACATAAAAACTATGTTCCTTTCCCCACTTCCTCTGTAGTCCTATCCTTGTATTTTTGTCTCATCCCTTGTTCACAAGAGTATTTTGTTTTTATTTATTGGTACTGTACTTACTGTACTGTATGTATTTCTAGGAACTCAGCTTCTTACTGGCCTTTATGTGTCAGAAATTCATAGGAACTGAAATCTCAAGACTGGCTAATCCATAATGTGTGACATATAATTGTTACAATTGCCAGATGAATAATGATTAACCCAAGGAATACGCTACCACCCTATTAAAATGACATCCCTGTTATGTACAAGATAAATACTAGCGTTCAGACGCTATTTATCTAAGACCTACAGAACACTGTATTCCATTCACTACAGTCTCAGCTTTGCCCAAATAAAAATGTGAGCCTGACAGATAGGAAACAGATCATTATTACTTATTATAAATAACTTAAAGAAGTCTATTTATCATTGTTTTAAAAATTGCTGCATTTAAGAGCAATTATCTGTATCATGGTATGAGGTAGGATTACACCGGACATCTGTATGTGCCGCTTTGAAAAAAATGTTTTGCTTTATTAAATGGCAATTGCCTTTAAGGTTACAAGTCACTTTTTTCTTTTCATTTTTGACGTACTTTCACTTCAGGTGCTATTTTTCTTTTTACTTAAAAGTCATTATCTCATCAATGAAGCTCAAAGGGTTGCTTTTATGATTTAACAAAGAAGTGTTTTTGCAAATTTGCGGCTGCAGTTCTTATTGCTCCCATCTGAGTTTTTCAAAACCGATTGCTGTGATTCTATTAGAAGCCGGGTGCAAGCTAGTTGGTTGTGCAACGTGTTTTTTTTTTAAATTGAAGTGATACATCTGAGAAAGGGTCTGTACAGGGTTTGTATGTGCATGTACTTACAGAGACATGTACTCAAGATCGTAAGAACTAGTGTGCCCTATAAATAATTTGTACCCCCTAATCCCTAAATAGTAGAATTGACTACTTATCCACAGTCTGCTACAGATGTTAAGAATGATCATTTTTTAGTCCAGTTCATTAAACTCTGAAACATGCTGAGAGGAGATATTTTTTGTGGTATTCCACTGCTTGCACAATAGTTTGATTTGATTTACAGACAGCAGGCTAACCGATTGAATGATGCTTTGGGACAGTTTATGACAAAATGGATTATGTTCTCAGCATGAATATGCATTTTTAGCAGTCACTGTCTCATAGACAGTAAGGCCATCTGTAAAACTCGCGCATGATAGCTCTTATCCAGATGCGGAGAGGGAGGGCTACTTTTCATGAGACTTTTCGCTGTTTGAGATTTTTTTCCACTCTCTTTACGTTTTATTTTAACAAGCACTTTATCCACTGCGAGACACAACTCTAGCATCTGAAAATACACAAACTAAAAATTATTGTATTATAATATATTCGAAAATAAAAGCGTTTGGCTTTAATTTTATTTGCGTTAATTGTTGTTTTATGACCCGAAAAATGCTCTTTTGCACAATGGCTGGCACTCATAGCAGTTTGTTTCCTGATCCAATAGATTGCAGTCAATTGGAAAATTAACCTAGTTGAAAATAGGTATACGATATCTTCAAGATTTAGAAAACACATCAATCATTATTTGTTTTCAATTTTACTTAGGATTTTGTTTGTCCAAAGTAAGTCGTAGAGCATTATTGCATAACTTGATTTCATTTCTTTGGCTTGTGTTTAGCTTGAACACACCCAGAGGGATTTTTTGCTCTTGTTTGTCTCAGAAAGTTGGCTTTGTTTCCTTAGACAGAAGTTCCATCACTGCAGGTGCATATTTTGCTTTTCTTCCAAATCAAAAAAGCTTCACTTTAGAATGAAAACAAATACTGACACAAATAAAGATGGCATTTTTTCTTTCTGGGGGCATTTAGGTTGTGGATAATGTTTTCCTCAAAGGGGAAAAAAACTGAGGGCTATTGATGTGAAAAAAAGGATGAACATTGTTTGTTTTGGAGAACATACTGAGTGACTGGCGTTGTGTTACAAAAATTCCTGAGATAGTGTCTCATCTTCTTTTGCTGTCAGAAAATATTGGGTTTTCCCCAGAGCTCACCTGTTGAGCTCTGACAGTATAACAAATCTGTAACAACAGGGCTTTCAGTGACCTTTAACCTTTTTGTTCAGCCTTTGTGCTGGTGGCACAGAACCTGTAAAATATCTTTAGTTCACTCACACCTCTTTGAACAGCTTGCAGGCTTAACAACTTCACACCTGTGGTTGACTCCTGAAGCTCAAATCAAACAAGAATGCTCTACTCTGACTGCATCTTTCACCTTCATGACAGAACTAATCCTTCCTTCTGTTGTGTTTTCTAAGCTTCATTTGAGAAATGTTTTGCTAAACTAGTTCTTATCCCAGTTTTGACATATTTTATTCTATGTAAATTAGTTATTATTGATTAGTCACCCTGAAGATTTCCTGAATGAGCTCCAAGATGTTAGTCATTCAAATTAATGTTTATGTAGACAAAAAAGATTAATGCAGCTATTAATGATCAGACTCAATTAAACAGAACTTTGTTTCTAACATTTACTCTTGTTTAATCACTAATGGTAGCATTTTCCTGGGTGTTCTGAGAAAATGTTTGAAATATATGCAAAGATCTTTTAAAGGTGAAAAATGCAAAATATGTTTTCTACATAGCAGCAGCCATATCACCCTGCAACTCACAACTAGCAACCCACTGAAGCTAAGCAGGTGTGAGCCTGGTCAGTACCTGGATGAGAGACCTCCTGGGAAAAAAGGTTGATGCTGGAAGAGGTGTTAGTGGGGCCAGCAGGGGGTGCTCACCCTGCGGTCTGTGTGGGTCCTAATGCCCCAGTATAGTGACGGGGACACTATACTGTAAACAGGCGCCGTCCTTCGGATGAGATGTAAAACCGAGGTCCTGACTCTCTGTGGTCATCCCAGGGTGTTACCCTGGCGTCCTGGCCAAATTTCCCATTGGCCCTTACCGATCATGGCCTCCTAATAATCCCCCTCTATGAATTGTCTTCATTACTCTGCTCTCCTCCCCACTGAGAGCTGGTGTGTGGTGAGCGTTCTGGTGTACTATGGCTGCCGTCGCATCATCCAGGTGGATGCTGCACATTGGTGGTGGTGGAGGGGAGTCCCCATTACCTGTAAAGCGCTTTGAGTGGAGTGTCCAGAAAAGCGCTATATAAGTGTAAGAAATTATTATTATTATTATTATTATTATTACATTTTTCCTCTCTGTAGTTCCTTAGAATTGTATTTTTAATATACTTTAAATTTAAGTTCTTGTATTACATTTCTTTATAATTCATTTTAAATTTGTAACGTATTAAAATATGGGTTAAAAATCGACAAAGATAAGTATCACCAAACTGATGAGACCAAACTCAATTCTTTTTAGAATTTAAGTAATTATCCAAAATGATTAATTAATTTTAAAATGTAAAGAAAATAGAAAATAGATTGTTGGTCTAGTTTTTTAAAACACAAATTTCATATTCAGAGAAACATTTTTGTCAGTCCTCAGATTTTCAGTTGCTACACCATGAAAACATCTGGTGGTTGCTAAAAAAGGACAATTTTATTGTCTCATGGTTGTAAACCATCACATTTATATCTAAAATTTGAATAATTAAAACTTATTTAAAATATTTTTCAAATGTATTAATATCTATTTTTGTCATGTTAAACATTATCAACTTTTTCAGGTGGGTAGCTGCGTCAGCATGCGTGGACTGCAAAGGAACAAGTAATAGGTTTATTCCATGCTGAAAAAAAGAAGAAAGAAAACACAACATTTCAGCCGTGGAGCCTTCTTCAGGTGTCAAAAATTATTTAATTTTTGGTTGGCAATGAAATCCTTCAAGACGAGAATTATTACATAAGCATCACCACTGCTGTCGGACACACCTGTACGTTTTGGCAGTCCTTACCTCATCGTCTCAGCTGGCTCTCAAAGGCTAGCCTGTTTACAAAGAGTGTCAGGAAGAGATGAAAATAAAAACAGAATCTTCGGCGCCTGGAAGTGCTCTTCGATCAAAACGTGACATTATAATAAATAATAAAACCTTCAAAATGCAGCCACAAAATTCTTGCTTTGAAGTACCATTCAATTTGTCCATTAAAATCTCCGTATACTTAACAAGTGCATGATTTCTAAAATGTGCATACAGTTGCCAATTTTTACCATTAATCACTTCTGAAAAGTTATTATTATGCAGTAATCCAGTTTAAGAAATAATAATGCTTGGTCTGGTGAATGTTCAGCTTAATTGGAATTCTCCCTTTCTTTTTTTTTTGGAAGCATCTATGCTTCCTGTGCTCCCCTGAGACCAGAAGGGCTTTTAATAAATATACTGTTGTATACAAGCACAAATCAGTGCAAAACACTCAATAATAATAATAATATTAATAATAATAATAATAATAATAATAATAATAATAATAATAATAATAATAATAACACCATAAAAGTCTTTACAATAAAATTATCAAACAAAAGACACAGATAAAATATATAATTCCTCAACCATAATGACAAAATTCTCTTAAACGAAAATCAGAAAGGGTTATAACTAATCAAATAAATTTCCAGTCCTTCTCATATTTTTCTTGGATATACAGTATATGCAGTACTTTGGATTTTACTAACTGCCTGTAGTTCTGTACCTGTAGTTTGTGCTCATTGGTATTACTATCTTCATTTTTTCTGATCCTTGTCGGGAGGAAAAGCCAGCGGGATGCTGGGGAATGTCACACTGGCTATGAAATTAATTGCTGGTGGAAAAAATATTTGTTCCACAAATTCCATGACACACATTTCTTGACTCCAGATCTGCGGTCAGGGGTGGTTTACAGCGCGTTCTCTGCAGTCACTACATTAGTATTATGGTTACATGCTTTCTTCCATCATTCTAGCCACAAGCCATTCCAAACAAAGTGCTTAGATAGGAAAGCACAAAACCACATCAATACTTGGCAGATAACATGGGTTGAAAAACTTTTTTGGACACTGCCTCCACAGTTTAAGTCAAGTGTCTAAAGGATGTGAAGTAGGCTTATGATGTAGGATCTTACATGCCTTGCTAGTGATATGCAAATTCTCCCACCCCCTTTCACATCCTTTGGATATCTAAAACTCCTGGGTGTTGAGATTTTTAAGCAAGGATTTGCTGCAAAATATTGTAAAGCCATATTTTTTCAGATGATGAGCTGCGTTTAGGAGGGCTATTTTGAAAACGCTTTTGAATGAACAACCACGAGTGTTTAAAAGGTATGGAGAAGTGTTTTGAGGTTGAATATCTGGGGAAGGTGAACGAGAGTCAGGGAGAATCTAGTTGGTTGGGCCGCAGGATGCCCAGGGGGAAAGAGGAAAAGACTCTATATGTTGGGGTTTTCTACCACTCCTTATAGTTGTGCTGAGAATAAACGAATTAAAAAAAATGTGTTGCTGGTTGAAGTGCATTAGGGCGAACTGGTAAGTGTATATAGTTGTCCTCCAGCCACTTAAGGGTTCAGGTGGGCCAGTAATCCCTATAGGAATTTCGAATATAATCTTGGGTCCAGAGTCCAGTTGTGTTTGTGTTTTTACTGTGGTAAAGGAAACTGGGGTCCTGGGATGTGCGTAAGTATGGGATCACATGAATATCCAAATAAGGATATATTTTTTTTACAGAATGTTATTATGTGTATAACTTCCTTTAGCCAATTTTTTATATTGATTTTTATAGGCATGAAATTAGATTGAAATCGATTCCTTTTTTCAGTGATCCCTTGATTCAAGGATGGTTTGTAAAACAGCTGACAAATTGAAAGACCATTACATTGATGTTATGTCATATCATGACTATGTGATGCTACACCTCCCTTGCCCCTTGGACATTAAGCACTGGCAATACTCTAGGAGCATTCACCTCCTATCTCTATTCACTGTTGTCTATCCATTAACCAGGTTCTAATTCAAATACACAAATTATCTTGAATGCTTATCACCTGCAATTCAAGAACTAATCTTATCATTACTTCTGCTGCGTGTGCAAGGAAACAACAAGTTCTAACATGTAAGTTAAACTTACCTTTTCCAAATATATGATGCATAAATTGTAATTAATGTGATAAAATGAAGACATTTATTGTGGTCACAAATTTAAAAGTTGCCATTAACTCACTCATAGCAATCTGGCAGTAAAGATGAGGCTGACAGAACCCCCTTAAGAGATCAAGGGAACCCCATAACACTAATGCAGAGTCTGTAAATGACCTTAAAGGGGTGTGAGTGCTTGTTCGATGTCACGGATGTTGGAAAGGATGAACCGTGGAATGGCAGGAGAGCGAAAATAGACCCTATGCAGTGAGACAGGGTATAGCCCGGGCTCAGCTGTTCAGGAAATGCCATATAGAAACCTATGCCGTCAGGCCAAGGACAGGAGTGACCCGGTGCTAGGTGGGTCTCAGGACATCTGAACCTCAATGCTGAGCGAGTAGCAGGAAGTAAATAGGCTACACAACAAGACACACCAGAAAGACATGAATAATCACAGGGAACTAGGAACAGGAGAAAAGTAGAGCGCCCTCTTGGTGTACTGGGTGTGACATTTGATTGGGACAATTTGGATATGCAAGGTTTTGAAGGAACACCGATCTAGGATTTGATTAGTAGAGAATGGAATTATACAATGGGTTGTGCCAACCCTGAAGGAGTAACCTGAAGCTCTGGCTCTGCACTTGACTTTCTTTAGCCTAATGTGGAAGTAGTATAGGAACTACTAGCAAGTAAACCCCCTTGCTGTTGCTTGTCAGTGCACAGATGTAATGAAAACTGAGAGAAGTGTGACAATATCAGAAAAGGTTGGATACGAACTGTTTCACTTTCTGGGGGGTTGACATCACTTGCACTTATGCATGAACCCTGTTACACTGGATGAAAAGCTGGAGATGCAGAATTGGAAGGTGAGGTCTGTCTTTGGAGAGTGAGAGTGTAAAAAAACATCTCTCTGGCACGAGCAAGCAAAAGAGAGCAATAATAAATGTGTGCAAGGAGCGCAGAATTGGGTGAGATTAGAATTTGACCTCTTACCAAACTTCCCGTTACAAACTCCATGTTGCAATACAGATAACCCTCTAGTTTAGTACTCATTATTGTTTCCATGCATAACCTTATGCATCATCTTTCCTGTCTACTCCTACGTGTTGCCCTCTGGATAGGAAAGGGAATAAAGTACTTTATTAAAACTTAAAACTTTATTAAAACAGTACTGACTTAAAAGACTTAAGGCACAATCTGGAGTTTGTACTTTGCAACAGCTTGCTTCCTCAAAATCATTTTAAATTAGCTGCATAATTGTAAACATTTCCAGCTTCAAGGTACACTAGGTAATCAATCAATCTAGTGTAGTTAATAAGATTTCTTCCAATCACAAATCACCGTTATAATTTCTGATTTGTTGAAAGATAGTTAAAATGCAAAATGAATGTGCGAAACTGGTGGATATAACACATACTAAATAACATTTTTAAATTATGTTTGGTTCAATACAAACGTGCTGAAGCCCAAACAGGAGTTTATTTTCTGGAATAGAAATCATGCACATCTCCCCAGTACCAAAATACATAAATCAACACTCAGGATCTGAAATTCAAAATCACTAACAAAATTCAAAAACCTAAACAAAAACTAACTCTTTCCATTGTAAAATTCAAACGTGCGTGCAAATAAGTAAACATTAAAACTCATTACTGTCTGTCCTAAAATCATAACAAAAGTTGTTCCTTAAACGAAATGGGAATGAGTCCAGAAGGTATGCATTTTAACTCCAAAACTATCCTATCCTTTCTGATTAATTTAAAACGAAACAAGAAAAACTTGAAAAAAGAACATGTCACAAAGGAGTAAGGTTGTTTGCAATTCTTCTGCACCTTCTTTTTATAATGTCCCAGAGTGTTGTCCTATATTTTTTATGTGAGCAATTATGATTTTTGGTAAAAAATCAAAGTAGTTTAAAGGTTGCTAAGGACATAGTAAAAGAACTGCCTAAAATGATGTGATCTTTATTTGTTCTTTAACAACAGAGCTCACAGTAAACTCTAAACTTGATAGCAAGAGCTTTATTTCATTGCCAGACTAAAACTAATAAAAACAGCACCTGGGTGAATATGTAATGCATACATAATACTTGTAAAGTCTGTAAATAAACGATGACTGTCATAGAATCACTAAAAAGTTACTTTACAAATTCTAATACATATTTCCATAGTTTTTTGAACCTTAATTAAGGTGAAATAGAGGCGTGATTCAAACAGTGGGTTTTATTCGGGAACTCATCTGGCTAAGCTAACAACAGTCTTTCTCTTTGGATGAGCTATGGAACTGCTGTAAAGGCAAAGATGGGGTAGAGCGAGGGATGTGAAATCTACACATTAAAGCAAGTAAGCTATAAATATGATATTTATACCTAGTTGGGCCGAGGTATGCGAAATTAGGACTTGTCGTCACCTAAACTGTTAAAATTCCATAATCCGCAACGGGTGACACATGTCAGGTAATTGTAGAGGGTTTAAGAACAGGGTTATTTCAAAGTTATTTTTATGAATTTACCAGATTTGCTACCCCAGTGGTAGTGTTTATTGTCTGTAATATATTTTTCATCTGTATGCAAGCTTACAGAGCAGTCAGATGTGTCAGTTTTCCTGAAGAGCTCTCTGGCAACACATCTACTTTCACATTCCACTTTTTTTTTAAATAAAAGAGGTTATGCCCATGGCACTCACACCTGTGATTTCTGGGAATACTGTAGATTCGGGAGAGTTAATTCCACTAATGCTGGATATGCATTGTGATTAAGGACATATAAGCAAATAGATAAATAATAAATAATAAATAAAAAGACAAGAAGCTTTATAGGTAACTTTTTATCACCTCTTGTTATTTTGTTCTTAATCATAAAAAAAATCAATGGATATTGTTATTATTTAAGTGCAGTGTCATTTGCCCTTTAGGAAAGCAGTTAATGTTAGATGTCACAATGGCCTTCCAAGGACAAAGCAGCCACTGAAGATGGACCGAAGAATCTTAGATATCCACAGAAATTTGGCAGAAAGCCATGCCAACTAACCTATACAATAATACATCTTAAAAGCTTTCTTTTATTATTTTACATTTAACATAAAATACATGACACAATGTCCTTGAATCTTGGAGTTAGCATTTGGATTGAATGTTTAATTATTCATTTTTTTAAATTAAACTTAAACTCAGTTTTCTTGTTCATGCCATCCTATTTTACCTCAACATAAAAAATAGTTTTTCTAGTATCTGTTGACCTTGATTCAACTGGAGTATCGCATACGTATGCGTCAGTTTTTGGGAATACTGACAAGTGGAGTGACTCATATTTGGGGACCTGTGCATGTTTTTTTAATTGTCTGAAGCTATTTAGCCACAACAATACAATATGTTCCCATTACAAGATTCCTCTTAAGTTCCAAATTCTCAGAATGTACTGAAATCAGGAGGCTTTTTATTCTCTTTGATTTCAACTATCAGGCAAAGAACTTTATAATCATGAATTCACAGAGATGATCACTGAATATCATGTTTTTCCTCACTGAGAACTCAATATTTTCCATTTTTAAATATTAGTTATCCATTTTCTAAGGACATAGAGCACACTCATATGTGAATACACTCCAAAGCTTGCAATGAACAAAATAATGTAATTGTTTTGTTCAGAACCATAGTGCATTTCTTTTTTCCCTTTATTTTTAAAAAAAGATACAACATTTTCAATTTATCAGAGAATAGCTGTGGATAGGAACATGAATTAAGTGCTTACAGTAGAGATTGAAAAGCAGATGTGTGAAAACAATTGTATTATTTCCAAACAGATCTACAGTATTTGTCAGTAAATACAATAGCAAAGCAAACACTTTGTCATTGTACACATCTGAGAAGGGAATATTAATAAGCCCTGTAAACTCCAAAATACATATTTTACTTATGTGTTTATATTTCCAGAACATATATATTTACATATGGAAAATCAAACATAATGACCATGGAAAGGTCGGTAAAATCAATAATAATACAGGTTTTGGCAACAATAATCAAATGTTTTAGCTAAGTTGAAATGCACAAATAAACACTTGATTAACAAAATACTGTAATCAGAAATGGTGTGTCGGGTCAAAAACAATAGTGTTTCAATATGTTAGCAGGTCAAGAAATACAATAGTTTGTGTTATTCATTTGTCATTCATGCAGCAGAGCAGATTCTGATTTGTTTAGCCGCTATAATTTGAGATCTTATTTGGACTACATGGGGGTAAATAAATATTTGATGCCAGTGCCACCTTTCCTAACCAACATTGTGTGAGCAGATCATCTCCTGACCTTCAGAAACGGAAAACCAAATGAATAATTAAAACAAATCTTCAATCATCCTGTTCAGTCCAAGTGGAATTGGGACTTTATCTGCAATCAAATCTCAGTGGAAAGTCACACTGTGTGGATCTTGATGGAAGGAGAAAAAGTTTAGTTTCAAGTGACGTTACAGTCTCATCTAACATGTCAAGGGGATGCACTGTTCCGAACATGTCTCAATCACCTAGTTGACGTACATTACATTTCTACATTTTTTGTTTTTATATAGCACTTCATTTATACAAAATAGTAAAGTAAGTGGTCACTTTTGTTGGGGGTTTTGGATTTCTCTGTGTTATTTTACAATTTATTTACCATCATTTTATACCACAAGCTTAATGGGCTGATTAGCCTTGGAACCAGGCTTTGAAAAAGTATTCTGATCTTTGTCTCCAGGCTTACAGTACATTGTTTCTAACAATGATGTGTTCCAATCATTACAATGATATGGCCTAAGGGTAAAAGAAAAAAGAACGCTAATTAGTTTACATTTTATTTACTGTATTGCAAGGCCATGAAATCCACACGATGCATCCATACTTGTTTCTACGAATGCAAATAAACTTTTGTTTGGAAAGTATCATGCGCCATCCATTTTTAAATACTGCATGTGGAAGAGTCAAACTGAACTAATCAATGAGCAGTCTTGTCTGTGTGCCACCACACTGTCACATCTGCTTAAAATCACAAGGTAATTAATATTTACTGCATGATTTAGAGGTTACAGGAGTACAAGGCTGTCTGAGATAGACAGCTGATCACAGCCTGTTGTATCCTTCTCGCATGAAGGTGTTGCATTTGATACTTCCTAATGCTTCAAGCAATCACAATTTGAGCCTAGTGGTTTTTTATATGTTTTTTCAGTTCTTCCTGTTGATCTCTACTGCCATTCCACTGGCAGTGCTCTCTACATTCAGCTAAGGTGGAAAATAAGTTAAGAAAATCATCTGCAATTGTTTCTTTCTCAATCGAGCATTCTATGGTGTGTAAGATAGAAAACTGAGCTATTTCAGCTTTAAAATAAAGTATTTAGCCCCTGCAAACCATTTTTTCAATGCCGGTCTTCATATGAATTCTAATATAAATAGTTTTTATAAAGGGTATTAACTCAATATAGACTGGGAGAGGTATGCACAGCAGAGCTTTGCTGAGCTAACAGTGCTGTCGACAAGAGTTTTGGTTGAATGATAAGTGGCAGGCTGCTGACGTGGGCAATGCAAAGACTTTTTTAAATTTAGAAGGCACAACTCAGATTAGCCTAATCAGATTTTTTACATTGTTCTTCTACTTAATTTCAGTTGTGAGTGACAGGTGACATTGTGTGGTCAAAGTCAAGCAACTGCTAAGATAAAATTTAGTCTCTGGGATTTATACTAGATTAGCTCTTGGAAAATACATCGATTCTGAAGTCACCCGTCATCCAAATGAAACTGAATATCCCTCCTAATCCTATTGTGTGACATGTTTTCTATGAGAAGTGGCTTAATGGTAAAATGGTGCAGAACAGGATACCAACGGGATACAGAGTAAATTACGGAAGATACATGGTTGTGTGTTTAATTTAATTGTTAAAATTATCTTTTTAATGCTGAAGGATAACCATAGGTACAGCAGAACATTAGCTTGGGTGTGGCACATTCACTTACTCAGTTTTTTATCCAATCACAACAGAAAAGAAATGACTGTCCATAATTACTGAAGAGAAGAGAAAAAGTGGCAACAAACATTTGTAATGGAGTTTATTTAATGAAAGTTCGGGAAGGATGACAACAACCACGCTCAATCATTCCCAGCCGTCAGCAATTAGCAATCACTCCCTTTGTCCTTCCTCCACCGAACGCTATAAATACCAAATGCAATATCTCTCTTCCTCACATGCGACTTTTACATATTCGGGTGCGTCTTTTCGTGTTGCACAAGTCCGTGCTCTTGCATTTCGATCGCCTTTGGACCTGTAACTTTTCTGCTCTGACGAAGAACCTTCGGCAGCACAGAGGATTCCCTTACAGTACACTCTTCACCCAGCCGTTCCTCCTGCTTTTCATTCCAGCACCCCGTCGCCTCCATCCCTTGCCTTCCTACCAGCAGAGCCCATCTCTGGCCAGCTCCCTCAAGATTTAACTCCTCACTGAAGTCCACATTCTGCAATTATCGCCCCCGCCTCACCACGAATACAGCTGTCCTTTCTCCATGGCGAATTCTCCAAGCAGCCCCTGCCTCACACGTAAACCTTACCACCGCAGTCGCGCATATCTGCTCCTCCTCCGGTTTCTCCCACGATTACAGACCTGACACCGTGATCTGAAGGCTTCTGACAGTCCAGCTAAAAGAAACGCTTCCAAATTTTCTGGTGCCCTCTGCTGACGTCACCCGCACAGCCATTCTCCAGCCCATACTAGAACTTGCGCATCATCAGAGACATTAAACAGCTTCATTAACCCAGTTTTCATGGGTTCCTCAACGAAAGGGTTCGCAGCCATTTAAAATGACCGCCTTCGCAAAAAAAGGGAGGAAAGAGAAGAAAGAACAAAACATGAATACGCAAGAACAGAAAGAGAAAAAGAAGATAAGCTGCCTATGTCTCCGGCCCTCGTCTTCCGTCGTCTTGTTCCACTACACATTCGTCTGCATCTCGCCTTCACCAGGCAACGGCAGTCCAATCCTGCAAACCTGCTGTTAACGGTGTCCAAGCCCAAGGACGCCCTTGGGTAGCCATCCTCTTCGGATCCGTCGTCGGAAGCATACGAATCCAGAGAGAGGCGCTCCAGCTCATTGTCTCCCACCTGGCCGCTGCCCTTGGCCTCCATCTTACACAGCGCCTCCAGGGAGCCCTTCTCGTCACTCACAACAGCCACCACTGCGTCCTTCCTCAGGGCGAACACTGGGAGAGTGCTGATCGGGCCCGCACCCCGATCTATACCCAGCCTCCTCTCTAAACTCTGGCGCCACCGTGCCACGTCTCCGCCGCCGCCCCCGCCATCCCCGCCGCCCCCGCCGCCCCTTGCAGGCCCCCGCAGGCCCCCGCCACCCCTTGCAGGCCCCCACAGGCCCCCGCAGGCCCCCACACGCCCCTGCAGGCCCTCCCAGACCTTTCCCAAGACCAGGACCCGCCGATCCTGACCCATCCATTCGAAACATCTAGTATCTGAACATCCAGATACTTCTGTTTAAACAAAACGGGCTGCTCTTACTGCCATATTTGCAAATTCAGCCCCAGGTTCTGTTTCTGCTGCTACTGCGGCCATCTCCTCGGCCCTGGGTCTGTCTGGCGTCCTACCTCCGGCCCAGCCAGCAGTTGTCCCATCTCATGTCCCCATACCCTTCGTTCAATTTAACCCCGGGTTCTCCTCTCCAGTGCTACTGCGGCGAACTCCTTGGCACCGTGTCTGTCCGGTGTCCTATTTCTGGCCCAGTCAGCAGTTGTCCCGCGTCTTGCGTCCCTGTCCTATTCATGTTTTTGTCCAAACCAACCCTTATGTCTTGATCCCCCAGTGTTCTGTTTTATAAAAACAAAACACATTCCAGGCTGCTGCGTGACTGCATTTCTCCCAGGCTCTGACAGAACTGCTCCCAGAGTCGGGTCTTTGTCTTGGAAGCATGCATTTTCCCTATCCCTGGCCTTCAATTTAGCCCCGGATCTATTCGTTCCATTTCAGCTGCCACTGAGGCCATCTCCTTGGCCCCAGGTCTGTGCGGCGTCCTACCTCCGGCCCAGTCTGTAGCTGTCACAAGTCTAGTCTGTTAACCATTACCGGCACAACCTCTTTAATGTCCATACAGGTAAGTCCCATGTCTCGCGTCTCAGTCTCGACTTTTCTCTCGCCCTTTCCGCCACCGGTACCACCTCATCAACAGGTAAGTCCTTTGTCCCACATCCACATTTCATCCCTGTCCTTTACCCCCCCAAACGTCCAATCTGCACATTTCATCCCTGTCCTTTACCCCCCCCAAACGTCCAATCTGCTCCTATTTTGTTTGCCTCCCCATCCCCGGTATCGAGTTCGGGCTCCAAGTTAATTTCTCTTGCCAATCGCCCTACGTTTCGCATCCTTGTCTGTCGCCTCTTTATCCCTCTTCCCCTATCCAGCCTCAGTCTCATCCCTTAAGTCCTCGGTTGCTACCAAAGCCACCCCCCTCGAAGTCTGCACAGGTAAGTCCCTCACCTCATTCCCCCGTCTCATGCGTGTTTTATCCCCGGCATTTGATCTGACCCCAGGCCCATTTCTCTTCCTCTCATCCTCCCTGGCTACTGCCATCACCTCTCAGCCCTGGGTCCACCCAGCCTCCTACCTCTGCCTACTCAACAATCGCCCTACAACTCATGTCCCTATCCCCGACGTCGAATACTTCTTGGATCCAGTACTGCTCTCACCTTACGTAACATCCACACATGTAAATTCCATGAGCTACAGTACCACAGCCGGAGTCTGGAACTATCCAAAAAATGCCTAGCTGCCCGGAGGGGGGGCATCTATTGGGCCAGGACCCCCAGAGGTTTTTTGTTTTCCTCTCCACCGCGCCGACATGGATCTGTCATAAGGCCATCAATGCTCGCTATCCAGTTCCAGAGTCCATAAGAGTCCCAGCAGTTAATTTATCGTCAGATAGCAAAAGTGTCACTTGCCATAAGGTTTACAAGCCTCCACATTTCCTTCGAGCTGGCCACTCTGTCCATCCAGGAAGCCCTCATCAAAGAAATGACAGCTATAAAAGGCCAAGTCGCTGCTGTCTACCTCCATCTCTCTCCCCCCAATCACAGTGTGAATTAAGCACAGGAATCTTCAATTTCCACTGCTGCTTTTGGGGGACACAATCACAAACACTGGCCTGTACCCATCCAGATAACACGGCCACAACTAACCCAATCAAATAATAGCAGCGATTTCGTTTCCCATTTACGAAGAGCCTACATGGTTTCTCATCATTTAGACCCCATGTTCGTTCGAATTCCCTTCCATCCACACCTTAATGATCAACGCGTACTCATAATAAGTGACTTGCCTAGGCCAACAGAAGCCGACTTCCCTACAGTAAACCTATACAGAACACAGAAAGGCACTCCGACTGCCCTACCCATGCATCACAGATCACACCTTCTCTCCTTCTTCAGGCCCTTCCAAATTCTGCATTGGTGGCTTGGAGTCCTACTTGGTTCTTTTTTGGAGTCCTGGCCTCCTCGTCCTATGGCCAGGAGGTCGGCCCTCAGCCAATCGGGTTAAGCCAAATATTGGCTCCACTACAGTTCATTACGCTTTGATCTTGGGCGTTGTCATTCCTCGTGAAATACTGGTTTTCAGAATCACTAGTTAATCTTCAGTTTTTTTATGTGTTTTTCTTTGATGTTTAATGTTTTTGTTGATTAATTGTGAAAAGAAACAAAATAGAAAATATGAAAACCATAAAATAAGCATGAATTTGCAGAAAGAAAACATGCTGAACAGACTTCATCAAACATTGTACAGCTATGCAAATATGTCTCACACAACTGTGTGATGCATCCCCCAGATGCTTGTTGTTTGGATAACAGTGTGCTCTTAAAATGGACTGTCAATTCAGTGGTTTGCTGATGTTTTTTCAACACATTACTGCATTTCTCAATCCACTGATGCTGAATATATTCCAGCAATCATCTAGGATTTCTTTATTGCTAGATTTGCCCTTTCACACCCAGGCCTGTAGAACAGCTCAACATAATTGCAGCTGTCCTGTTTGTCGTTGTTTATTTTATAGTGACACAGCTGTTGTGCAACACCTAAAAATGGACGGGGAAATATGTGCTTGTGTCATTGAAATAGAGGCATGTCTACTTTATTGTAAAGCTCCTTGGCAAAAGTTTTCCTTGGTTTTTGTCCAAAAGTCCTTGGTTTTTGTTTCGTTGAACTGTGCTGCTATTTTATTATTTCATAGAACATCTGTTTGCATCATCAAAGAGAGTGTTTAGTAAAATATTCAGAAAGATATGGCACATATTTTGCTATCTATAAGAACACATGTTTAGAGACTGGATTTGCAGTCTTTTACTGAAGAATAAAATCATTTTAGTACTACTGTTATATTCTCTTACATACCAGATATCTTAGGTAGTTTGTTAAATTAGATCTGCAGACTAGTTCTTATTGTTCCATGCATTCCCATAAAAGGGAGCCCTCCTATGGCTATTCATGCAAACTGCATAGAACTTTAGCAGAGTTTTATGAAGTAGGGCCTTTTAGAACAATGTGCAAGATGTGTAACCAATGATGAGGAAATGGGGAAAAATGTAAAAAAGCAATCCATTATAATTACAAGTTTTTTGTGTAAAAGATTACTTTATTAAAACTCATAAGAGAAATTTCTTTAACAAGGTAATGTATTACTTTGCATAGCAACTATACAGTATACACTTAAAAGATTATCTTAACTCATGACACCTTAAAATTATTTTCCCCTATCGTCTTGTCAATTTTAAAAAGTAGATGTTCGCTCAAGTAACTTTGAAAGGTAAACGTTTACTTTTTACAAACAAAAAAACATTCAACGGTACATACTACGTGTAATACACTATATTGTTGTGCGTGTGCGATGATAAATGACATTTATGTAGGATTATTTTTGATTGTGTATCAATTATCAAGTAGTTCCATAAAAATAGTTATGCTTTACATGTCAGAAGGTTTCTTGTTTGATTAAACCTGGAATGCACACATTAGGTACACCAAGAAAGTTAAAGTTTCTAAGCCTTAAGGAAAACAAAGGATTTTATTCAGACTGTGCATTGAAACACATTTTCTGTGTTCTAAAACAATATAGCAATGCAATAAGCAATGTGTATATATACCAGCTGTTACTGTGTGTGGTCCTGACTGATTACTAAATATCTAATTAAATTGGGATTATACAAAAGCGGTGCAGCCAGGGATTAAGTAACTACACGTACAGAGACAGAATCTCCTTTTTTCTATTACAAACTTATCCCAATCACTGTAAGGAGTTCATCAGTAGATGTCTGTATACTCGGACATAATTTAACAATCTAAGATAAACATATCAATGTACTGTACTATAAAGATTAGCTGGGACTTCTTACAATGTTGCCACACTTGTCTATGCAGGACAACACGAAAGAGGCCAAAAGACATCATACTCAGGTAGTTTACAGCTTAATTCACTTTTAGGTTACTTATGAGTTGCACACAATTACTCTATCATTACAATAGATTTATATGTATCAAACATATTACCATACGTAACTGAGGTAACTGTAGAGGTTATAGAGGAGCTCTTAAATCCACTAGTTGTTTTTCTTTTATTGTTGCTTGAAGTTTGCATATATTACTTTTTACATTAGCATTGGGATTTTGATGTGTAAGCATGCACTGAAATGTAAACACTCTGAGGAGATCTTGAACTATATTTCTGTCCTGGTTGGCACCCTAATACATCTGAATATTCAATAAGTTTTTGATGTCTGTAACAGCCAACCAGCTGTTCAGTGCTTTCAGAACTACCTGTATATTAATTCATTTTTTTACCAAAATAATGACTTAATGTGCATCTTCCATCAGTCAAGATACCAAACAGATGGGTCATGGTTGCAAATTCAATGTCTTCTAGAAGAGAAAGGTTAGTTTGCAATTTAACTAACCTGCTTTCTGTTAGTACAGACTCCCCCAGGATTAATTCTGCTAGGTGCTGACAAATTGTTATCTGAACTTGTGCTGAAGCCATTCAGAGCAAGTTTGCAAGCCATCATAGTGTAAAGAGTGTCAGGCAATACAGCTCAACCCATGATCGATTTCATCATAAGAAGTTTAAATAGAATAAAAAATAAAATTCATGTCATGTCAAAAGGATGTGACACATAGGACAGCTACTGTTTGCTGTAATTTATATCTGAAGATCAAAAACCAGAGTTGCCTGCTTTATTACTGGACAGGGAAAAAAAGACTGTCAATATTTCTATGAGTACATATTGTATCTCAATGACAGAAAAAAAATACTGAGAAAGAGAGTTCATGTACATTAGCATCAGTCTAAGGGTAACAATTAGCAAAAACATTAAATGAAATGTTATATTACAGAACAATTACTTGATTGTGAAGCACATTTATTTGTAATGGTTATCTTACATTTATAAGAGCTTTTGAAAAGACTCAAATTATTGTACAATAGAGAAAATAATACTTAAAGGAGGGAAAACTAAAATGATATTATACTTTAAAAATTGGAAGTAAGAAGTCCTAAATCAGAAGTTTTCCAATTAAGCGTTGGACTGTATTCATGCAATAACCACTTAAGATAACCTTGACCTTTTAGTGCCTTATATGTACAAGATAACAGTGAATAGGAGACGTTCAAAATAAATTTCACAGTGAGCTAGTGCAATGCACATAGGACAGGTGTTATATACTGATGCAGTGTAGTTTTAGCTCATTAGCCGCAGGTACTAAATACCGAAGGCTCTTTAGTACCACACCCCAGTAAGACACTCCAGTAAGTAAAATGTTACTGTAGTCTATTACTTTATCCCTAATGTTACTTTACGCCTGATGAGATAAGACATGTATCATTATGTTAGTACCAGATAGACAGAGGAGGAAGCAATTTACAAAAAGTGGAAGAAAGACATCCTTGTGATATTCCTGATATGAGCTTCACATATAATGCATGGGTAAAAAGTAATGCCAAGGTTTCTAGTCTTTGTTAAGGTTGAATATGTGAACAATTAACAAAAATATACTGAAGTCACCACATTTGGATAGATGAATTTTGAAGACTATGAGCATAATGGCAGTCTTGCAACAGTTTATCTTAATAATGTTATTTTGTATCCTGTGAAGTGGTGAGTGGTATCTTTGTGGGACAGCCACCTGTTAATTGGAAAAACCTGCAAAATGAGGCACAAGTCAGATTGAGATTTTGGCAGTCAGAAGGAGTGAAATTCCACATGAGGGTAAGAAGCTATGAGGATGGGCTCTGTCTGAAATTGGCCACTTCCATGGGCTAATTGAGAAGTGTATAAAAACAACCAGGAGGTAAAGGGTTGTAGTTTGTATCTAGGTTTCCATTTGGGAGTTGGGAAATTTTCTGGTTGGGCTAGTTTAAAGGCCTGTGAGGCTTAACAAGCTAAAGATGCTTGAGAAAACACTTAGGCTGTATTGAAGGGGGTCACAAGTGCTCAACAGACAGGTCGCACAGTAGTTTGCTAGACTCAATGGAGTCTGCACTGAATGAAGTGCACTGGAGGGGTGGCTTTAGTACCAGGAACCATGGAGGCATTAGTACCAGGAGGGGTGGGGCATCATTTGATAAATTTGCAGCGCACCTTCTCCCCACAGGTGAGAGTTAGGAGACCTTGGAGTGTACCATCCATAGACAGACAGGTGATCTGAGTGTAAGAAAGAAACAAGCTAGGTTCAGCTGTTGATTACAGACAGGCATCCCTGGCCAAAACGGGATCAGTCAGGATAGTCAGTGATGAGAAGCGTTACTGGTTGTTAGTAAAGATCTGGTGCTTGATGATGAGGAAGGGAAAAGTGATCATTTTAGCAATTGTCACAGAATGAAAATAATGAGTGTGACAAGGAGAAGGGCTCTAGAACAGGTTGTGAATATACTATACATTGTTACAGGTGACCAAGTGTATACAGCCATTTCCTCAATGTGTTAGCTCTGCCCATGTTCAAAATATTAAAGAAATACTTCCACCCCTCATGGGAAGTCGTCACAAGCTCCAGGAAGCCCTAGACTGAGAACTCAGGACTTGGGACAAAGAAGGATTACGAAAGAGGTCGCAGTGGCCTGATCCAGGAGAGGGCTTGACTTAAACATCAGGAACTGAGAGCAGAGGAGGAAAGCCCCTGCATCATCCTTCTTACCCCCTTTACCCAAAACTGAATTTAGATATAAACAGAGTAGAGAAGGGCACACCAGGGACATATTGTTCAGAATGCCGATGACTGAAGAAGATGCATTGGGTGGGCACTTGTATGACCTGCTGTGTTATGGGGATACTTTGTGAAGGAAGGACTGAAATACTATAAATACTGTAGGATAACTGACCTTGGACTGAGGGTCTCGATCAATTGGACCTGCTTGGACTGTGGGTTCACTGGTGCTCCTGAAAGCTAAAAAGAAGCTGTAGCAGGAGGAAAAGGGATCTAGCACCCTCTAGAATTTCTAGGCGGAGGAGTTCGGTTACAAAGAAAAAGTAGCTCTAGCAAGAAGAGGTCACAAATCTGTGACACAATGATTGTAAATGGGTGATGAAGGATGAATAGAATTTCAATACTCTATTGCCTGGTGATTTGTTGAATAAATGACTAAATAATAAATGAATAAATAATACATGAATAAATGACTGAAGAGTTCATTAAAACATATAGTGACAATATATAAACAGAGCCAGGTGAAAAACCTGCAAAGAGGGAGAGTTGTCCCCAAGAGGGGAGCACCGTGAAAGCAGAGGAAGAAAAACCACTTCTCTCTGCAAAAAAACTAAGGTGACACACAATAGCAGTGATGGCCAGAGGGTGGTGTGTGTTGTTGTCAAAATCCACCTCTTACTACCAAACAGGCACCAAAGTAGCAGAAGAATTTGATTTAGTTTGCAAGTAATTCCGAATGTCCACAATGTCATTTTCCCCTGACGCTTTGCATATAATCGAAACCCAAGCCCATGAAGGCACTAAGAGGCAAAAAAAAATTAAACTGTGAAGGTTCCAAAACAGAGCCTCATACACCCTGCATAACTGGGGAAAAATCAGAAACAGCCAATATTTATAAATTACCTCTAATTGCCCATCAATTACAGGGAAGTAAGTATTTGTGATTCCTGGTCTATTAACCAGTAGGATGCTGTGATTAACAGTATCAAAAAATGTACAAATCCAGAAGAAGATTATTTACCCAGAGTCACAAGCCGTCAGCTGCCTTATTTACTACCTTATCAAGGGCTGTTTCAGAACTGTCTCTCTGCTTAAGCACTGACTGAAAATATTTAAAAAGGTCATTAGATGCAAGATGAGAGTGTACGTGAGCTGCCACTGCCAGCTCCAGAAGTCTTCAGAGAAAGGACAAATTGGAAATAAGATGGCAGTTATTAAGTACTTCTAACACAGGTGTAATAGCAGCAGCAGACCTTAAACCTATGGGAGCAAGACCAGAGTTCTGAGACATTGATGAAACAGACAAACAGTAGAGAAGCTAAATTAGAGGAGCAGTAGGAATAAGATCCCTAACACAGGTCATAGGTCACGTCTGATGTACTGTACCAACTCAATCACAGCAACAAAAGTAAAAGCCAGAGAAGCTCCAAACTTTGAAAGCTGGAATGGGAGTAACTATTGTGAATTCAGGAAATAAATTCAGCAAGTGGATTTATTAATATGTTGTGAAAGAATTACATGAATGTTTCACTGTTCAGGAAAAGGAGGAAAGGCAGACTTATGAACTGGTTTGAGTTAATTTTCCACTGTTTAAGTTACAAAGGAAACAAGAAATGTAGTATTTTTAAGGCCTCTCTCAATTACACTGGAATAGAAGGGGAATTTTAAAGGGCTCCCTGTATTGGACTACAGATTTGTCTATTGCATGGAAAGGGAAGATGAACAATCAGCTCTATCTCTTTACATATGCTCGAGACGACATCTTATAGACTTCATAGAACACTCTTCAGTTGTGGGTGGTGAGACTGAACAAAAGAGAAAATCAGTAACTTGTTTTAATGTCTCATTGTAAAGAGAAACAGAATCCTCAAATAAAACCAATTTAGCTACTTGAAATGGCGTTTTTGTGATCTCTTCCATCAAACAGATCTGGTCTGTGGTATCAAACAAATCTGGTCTGTGGAAGACCACAGTCCATTTACTATTACGAGATAGAGGGACTGCTTGGTCTAATAAGAAAATTCCCAGACCACAGGAATTGACTAGGCTGATGTGAGAGCTTTCATCTGTTAAGGATCTGAGAGCATGAATTCCAGTTAGCCATTTTAAAAGTGAAATGTGTTACTGATATCACAGTTAATAAAAATATAAAATGTACAGTATGTTTTTAACATACCCTGGGTAACCTGATACTCTGTTGTTTTGATAACACTAAGCCAGAAAAATACAGCTATAAATTTCATCTATTGAGAAATAAGTGATTATAGACAAAGTTAGACTCGATTCCTATTCTAGTGGCTTTGTATTTTATTAAGAAATAACTAGTCATTGTAGAGTATTCTGGTAAAATAAGCGAAAGGATAGTTTGTTTTTAAAGAACATGCTTTAGAAGTACAATGCTGTAGTCAGCTGAACTTTTACCCAGTTTTACCTGGCTTAAGCTTCAGGATTTTCAGCCCTTGCATCCCCCTGGGAGCAAGCTTTTAAAAACAGACAGTGCTTATTCTTAGTGATTAGAAAAAAAGGCCTTTTTGGGCAGACAGCTGCTCTACGCATCTTCCTGCTCCTTCCTGGCCAAGGAGACTGTATTCAGCCAGAGTCTTAGTTTAACCTTGCCAACAGTGAAGGTCAAACATCCCTGCAGAAGACCCTGTGTCATCTGGGTCTTGTGCAGTGCCTGTTGTCCATTCTGTAACTAAACACAACTCCATGTACACACACAGGAAGATGGGGGTGGGGAAGGAGGAACTTTATGACTTTAAGAGAACTGCTGCCAAGCCCAAATGGTGATTACACATGCAGGAGGCCTGGGAAGGGTAAAAGGAAGTTGTGAAGGCACCTGTGATTCTCATTCGTTCTCCCCTGATGCTTTGCATTCCACCCATTCTGCTCCTATAAAACTTCTCATTTGATCCATCTCTGACACGAGGGTGAGGCCTACAGTAAATGCCAACAAGACCTCTTCTGGTTTCCTGGACCATGTGCATACCCCCACTTAATAAAAGCAACAGAGTGACAAACGCAGGCCAAGGGCCGTCAGGCTGTTGCCATGGTTACCTTAAAGCACTTTTGCAGATGTTATGCACTTCTTCAGTTTTTCTTTTTTTTTTGTTCTCTGTTTCTGCCCCCAAACATCTACAAGCAACTGTTTTGAACCTGAAAGCCACACGGCAGCTCCCAGTGGAATTGTGGGGCTCGACAACCATTTCTTCAAAGACTGCCCGGCTGGAGACCAGGGGTCCAATTTTGATAACCTGGGTAAGGGCAAGGGCAAAATGCGAAATCGTTGTCCCAGCGCTAGAGGAGCGCCTTGTCCCAAGAGAGTGCTTTGGAACAAAAGCAGGGCCAAGCGCCAACAAAATGTAGTGAAATGAGTTTGCACTGACGCAGGTGTCCACTCCTGTTCCAGGGGGACCCATGTGTCTCTGGGTTTCTGTTCCAATTCAGCTCTTACTGTGATATACCAGCTGGTAACTGGCTTAATCCAACAGCTTCTCTCAGTTCTCCAGATGTTGCAGACACACCTTCTCTCCAGGACCAGAATTGTTTTTTTTTAATAATAGGGTCAAATGTATGCAAGGAACAACATAAAACTTATATTTTATTTGTCATTCATAGTTTTCACTTTGCTATAATCTGTTTAGAGGGCACAGTGCATGACACATGACATTGCCCACTCACAGCAATAAAAGGAAAGTCATCACTATGATATTGCACCCTCTAGATTTCTGTCCAAGTGTTACTTAACAGCATATTTACATTATCATATGTTCTTCTCTATCCATCCATTTTCTAATCCCTTCATCAAGCTCAGTGCTGTGGGAGGCAGGTAACAGGCACAAGGCTGGGTACACCCTGTATGTGACAGCAGTCCATTGTAGGCACCCATAGACACAGATACGCTCACACTCACACCAGGACCAACTTTCCCAGAGTTAATTAACTACATACTACATAATGAATAATACTACTTAATAATGTAATAATAATTATACAGTAGGTTGTTGATTTTACAAGTGATCAGTTGCATATACACTTACTAAATTTAAGCACGGCTAAATTATATATGTGTATATCCACATAATTAACAGTTTCAATACCAATAATTACATAACTGTATTGTGTGCAATATTTTTTAAGTTAAATAATTAATTTTAAATGCAAATTTCAGTTGGTTATTTTATGTTTACACAATTTTGCTAATTGTAGCAGCCTTAAATAAATGCACCTATTTATGATTAAGTTCTACATAGAAGATTGGATTAACTGAACATGAAGAAGCCTCATATGAAAATGAACTATGTGTTCATGGCAACAATTCCTTTTTGTCTTCTAGAAAATGGAGGTAAACAATAAAAAAGAAAAAGAAATTCTGGGATATACAATCAGAAGCATTAAATGTAAGGAATGTTGTTGAAATTATACACATTTAGTATGTTCTGTATTCTAAATTGTGGTGATTATTTTAGTCTAAAAAATATATATTACTGCTCTGGAATCAGTCACAAGAGCAATCAGATATCTTCCCAGGCTTAAAGCAATGTCCTACTCTTATAGAAGCACATAACTGAATCGTTATAGTCTTTAACAGAATAGATTATGACGTGAATTGATTCAAGAATTCAAATCCTTAGAGGTGTTAATTCTGACATCATCATTATAAACAATGAAACACAAGCCCCAGAATCAATGAGGGCGCAATGGGAGACACTTTTTTACCTAAGGTTGTAGGTGTCCGCAACAATAACCCTGACATTTTTTGTCAAAGCTGGACTCTTTTAGGATTCTGGTGGAGAAGACAGTAAGACCAATAAACTACTGTACTAGCAGCCAAACAAGCTAGATGGACCGAATACCTTCCTCTCTTTTCTAACCTATCCTATGTTCTCACTGAAAAGAGCATATCCAGTTTCTGTTATGTAATCAGAATACATCCCACCTCCTGTATGGATGCTAACTACTCCTCAGGGAGCAGCATACAGTTTCACTTCGCACTGGATAGGAAGTTAACATTTATCACAGTATCTAAGAAGCAGCTTGAAACATTAATTATCACATATTAATTAAATGTAAAGGTTTAATAGAGCCTCGTAAGAAAAATGACAACAGCATGATCTAAAAGCAAATAGATTTACTTTGCAGTAAATTAATGGGGTAAAATAAGAAAAAAACAAAAAGCTGCGAGAGTGATCTGCTGAATCAGTGTTTAGGCATATGCTTTCAGAAAGTCAATATCTGTTGAAGTACTGAAGCCTTCTAATACCATTAAAAATAGTACAATTTAATTGAATTTGTTATATTGTGTTTGTGTTTACTGTGTTAATTTTTTACATTCTATGAAATGAGGGGCTTTGATTTTCTTTAGATTCCATAATGCAGAAAAATGAATATCAGAGTTTATCTACAGTCACATGGGCTAAACTGACAGATTAAACAGAAATGTTTTGGTTTTCTGTATAGCTGATTAGTTTTTGCTGGCTTATCAGTCATTTCACTTGCCACTAAAATGAAATCAACCTGTCGGCAGATGAAGAGGCTGTATATTCGTGTTATGGCTAATGACTGACAGCGCTGTTGTCTGCTGCTCCCTGGATTAGTCTTGTCGCTCATCTGAACTGACACACCAAGCTGAGGTGCTAATGGATAAAACAGGTGCTTCTTTTTATAGCACATGTGCTCAGGACCACATTTTTATTGTCAGCCTTCAAAGTGGCTGCTGGCATTTAATGTGATTAGCCATCCAAACTGGTGTCATCTGAGAGGACTAGGAAGTTTGCAGTGTAAGGTTGTAATTTTTTGAGTGTCTCACAATTGATTTCAGCATGAAGAATTTTTCTCAATCACAATATTAGGGACCAAAAACTTGTTTTTCAAGATAGATAAATCCTTTATTTTTACATGGAAGTTTACTGCGCATTGTCAATTCTAAAGAAGAAAGTTATGATTAAAGAAAGATGTTTAACAAGACAAAACCAGCAAACCTTTTCTGCTCAAGCTCATAATTGCAAACTAAACCAGTCTCTATGTGAGTTTGTGGTTTGCTACTAGATGTTAGTTGGCTTGTACTTTCAGGTGGCCAAATGAATTGTATCTAAGACAGGGGGCACATTGTGAACAAGACAGTGCTGTAACTGTGAACCATGAGAGTCCTTTCTAAACACTAGTGTGAAGATTCCCTTGTCATTCTTATGAGGAATGTTATAACCCTGATTAACTTGGGCTCTTTATCCTACAATCTTGGCAAGATCTCAGTCAAAGTGTAAAGGGAATAAATCCCTTTTTCCATGGGAGTTTGTGTAATGGAACGATATTATCTGAGTGCACTCTTCTCATGTGAACAGCACGCCTCATGTGAAGACGACATCTTGGCTGACTCTTTCTGATATTTCTCAGTGGCCATTTGGTATTCAGGCTAGGAGAAGAGAAGGAAGAGCTCAGATCTATCCACCGATATGTCCTTCAGATACAGAGAGGAAAGGAACTGTGACAGATGCAGAGGCCCCACACAGCAGAGCTGAGGGGAAGCTGTGTAACAATGGGTAGCTCAGAGGGCCTTCTTTGTTGTGATGACTAGTGGTTCAGCCTTTCCCCCATGAGAAGGAGCATCTCAAGATCGCAATGGGGGATCACACAGAGGTCGCCTGTCCCCTGAGTGTTATCAAGCCCTGAACTGTGGTAACAGCAGACCTTTCCTCTTGATTTTTTCACCATCTGAGAAGATCTGTGTCAAAGCCCCGAGAATAAAGAGTCTCTTTCTTCCTCCTCTGCCATCTGAAAATCCAATCTAAGGACCCATGTAATCAGACACTCTGCTAGCTCTGGTTCCTCAGATAAGGCTTTTTTTTCCCTCAGTCTCTCTCACTCTCGCTTTCTTTCCCTGTCTCTCCCTTTCTCTTTTTTTCGGTAAATCCACAGAGTGCTGATCATTTGCAGTGCAGGTGTCTAATTTTCATTAAAATTGCAAATTGAAGTGGATGCTTGATCTGATAACAAAGGGACTGTCGAAACCCAGGAGTCTGCTTTCAGACTCCAAAGACAGAAAGTAACACACTCAAAAGAGGGATGCTCTAGTGCCTGTAAAAAATTGAGAACGTGGATTTGTTCTGGGTCCAGTTGTACACACAGAGGAGAGGAAAAGTACCAAAGGAAAATTGCTCTTAGCAAGGTCGTGCTCATTGTTCATGATTGATCATCTGAAACTGTATTATTGAATCCTTAACAGGTTATAATTCTGATAACTGTTTTAATTGTGCGTGTACTCAAAGAAGAACAAAAAGGTCGCGATTTGATATCAACTCACACAATTCTAAAATATATACAATGCCTTGAAAAAATTATTCACCACCTTCCTATCATGTCCCATTGTGTTGAATTAAAATGATGTATATACATTTTAAAGTAATACTCACTGTAAGAACATTCTTCACAAATATCTGTCAGATGCTTAAAACATCTAATTAATTTAATTTCCATAATGTTCATGAAATAAGCATGGATATCTATGAAACTGATCTTTATATCATAATTTACATAAAATGTATGGTACATAAACAAAACAGAACAAAATCAATCATGCTTTTTCACTAGCTAACAGCTGCAGGCTTAAGGTTATGAATATGTTATTCCAAGATACCCAGATTGAGTGACAAAAAGTGTGGTACAATATCAAGACATAAAAGATTAAACAAGACAGTTTGGAGACATTTCTCATCGCCTTTACGGGTGGTTAAATGTGAATAGATGTAGCAGCATAATATCTTATATCAATAAAAGCTATCTATGTTGTATTATTTGATGTGAACACATATAAATGTAAACTGAAAATCAGTGATAAGTGAATGATTTATCTACATTATAACTGAATAGTCTCCTAAGGATAATGCAATAGAAATATTGTTATTCAAAAACAAGTTTTAGAAGACAAAGTTTAAGGTGCTAGATGCATAGAACTCCTTATGAAAAGCTGCATAAAATATGATTTGCCTGTTAAGTGTCTTTGGCTTTCCAATGTATGCCATAAAAAACAATTAATATTTTTTGGGGTGTTACATAACACTGTCATATCCTGTTCTACAGTATATGTATACTTTTAAGTTTCCGCAGAACAATTTAAGGTTCAGATTTCAATATTGAAGTGCATAAGCTGTAAGAAGACAATAATGTCATACAAAGGTAGTTGTAGTATTTCTATTATAATCTTTTTGTATCAGCATTAAAATTAATCTGTTTTCAAGGGCCTAAATAGAAATTCTGTGTCCCTGCACTGCAGATACCAGTCGGAAGAATGAAAAGGCAAGAAAACAGCTGTGGTTTGCAGTTGTCAACCCACAGTGAAATTTCACACTGGATTTTTGGCTAAAAATCCAAATAGACAAACAGGATTTGCTCATCATTAAAACATTACAGAGTTTTTTTTTGTAGTGAGGAACCTACCATTACATAAGCCTGTGAAATGTCTCGCAGCTGGGATCTCTCTCTTTTTCTCATTGTTCAAACAAGCAGCTGAATCTCTTCTTTTTAAATAAATGAGAAATACCCTATAGATTCAAGACACAGATGGCTTTTCACCAAGAGTTACACATTCTTACCTTGTTAGTAATTTGTATTCTGTAGCCACAGAACTGTAAGTCATTGATACTATAAGTCCTCTGCACTCGGCAGACCCAACGGAAACAAATGAGGTTACCAGCAAATCTAGTAGATACAATATGCTGTGTTTGTAAAAGAACATACTAGATGACTGATGAAAAACTAAATACAACCACAATATGAAAAACATTTAAGAACCACATGTCACCTTTGCCCTCTATTCCTTGCCAAGAAATTATAGTCATACCATGATATAATATATATTTTTTAAAATGTAAAGCAATGCTAATACCAAAACATGCTAATTAAACATTAGATGTTTTGAAAGGGATATATCCTTGGTTCATTTTGGTAACTAAATAATCTTTAAACTCAAACGTATCTATAAATCAGCTCTTATGTAATAGAGTGAGTATTGCCCGCTATGATTCCTGTGCTGTGAATTAATTGTTTAAGATTTGTTTTCTGTTGTGTGCTGGGTGTAAAGAAGTCAAAATGCATTTTCTATCCATTTTCTGAGCCAAGGAGATTTATATCTGTTCTTTGTATTGTAAAATCCATTACATATCACGATATGTGTTTTAAAAATAAAATTATTTGCTTTATTTATCTTTTGTATTAGTATTGTAGCCTCCAGAATGTAATTTAATAATATGTATACTGTATGTGTTTAACATTTCTTTTTCATTTTGACTTGTTTGTTTTGAGTGATCTATGAAAAAAAATGAATTGAAATCAAACATTGGTTCTTACACAGTACAGTAAGTAACAGTAGTAGTGGTTAAGGCTCTGTACTCATAAATGGAGGGTTGCATGTTCCAATTTCAGCTGTAGCACATGCACTCAGATTTCTCCAGTAAGATGTGTTGTGGCACAAATAGGCATACTGTACATGTAAGATGCTTTGGATAAAAACACCACCCAAATCAGGTACTAGAAAACACAGATTAAAATATTTCTAGTGATTGCATTATCAAATCATTGCATGGATCAAACATATTGCACTTTCCTGCTGTTGACTCAGTTCTTCAAATCCTAATCAAAGTTGTGTGTTTGCACAACCTGTGCTATGTGATTCAGAGCAACACTCATCAGTCCGAAAAAGCTGACAAGAGAATTTGTTTCCTCTTTTATTTTCCAATGTTAAAGTACAGATGGCAAAGCCTAGATCTCCTTTTTTTCTGTCCAACCACACTGGACAAAACCTTGTTCATACCCTTAGCATTTCTGCTGTAACTCACTTTCATCAGCCAATGCTGGAGCACAGCTGGAGTATGTTGAATGCACCTGGCAGTTTGTGCCTGGTGTTTCTAGATTCTCACGACACTTTGCCATTGGAAGAGACCGGTGGCACTGCGATCAGCAGCAGATGTTATTTTAATATGAGAAGGCAATGCGTGACTATTGATTTTAGGAAATCCTTGTCTGAATTAATCACACTCCTTTTTCAGCCTTAGCAGAAATCCTGTTCTCAGCTCCATTGTGTCCAAGAGACATATCTGGTGCTTATGTTAAGCCGGTCTCTTATACTGCTCCTTATCTCCCCTTGTAAGCACACACAAAAACTGCATGTTTTATGGAGTGAAAGCAAAAGACAGCTTGATTAATGGGAACCAGCAAAATCAGAAATAACTGATCAAGAAACTATGCTATTTGTATAATGTCTTTCACTTTCTGTCTTAACTCAGGGACTCAGAGTCGTATTTGTTAAGTTTATCATGATAAGACACAAAAGAGTCTGAACGTGTAATAGGTGAAGTCTTGTGTCAGCAATGGGGCAGTAGCAAATTTCTCCAAGGTCAAATCTTTAACACCAACACCAAGATCAACGCAGAACTAAAGGGTCTTGATTGCAGAGCTTTGCAATACTAGTCTTCTTGTTTCTGTTTAGTTGTAGAATTTGGCAAGATAATAGGGAGAGGAGATTGGAAGCTTCTGTCTGAGCTGTCTGGCTGAATAGTGCAGTTTGTTTTACAATAATTGCACTTGTGTAGCACTTTTATTCGACAGGATCCCACAGTGGTTCACATACAGGAGAGGACCCCTGAAGGTAGCTGACCTACGTGTTGTAGCCATTGTACATCAGTAGCTAAATTCCATCGCAGAGCTATTGAAGAAGAGAGCAATGACAAATTTAATTAAGGGAGAATTTTGAACCCAGAATGGAATTGGGATCTACCTAACTTCTGTATTTCAGACACAGGCATTGTCATTCATGACTGCAAAACAAGAAAACAAGAAAGCTATGAAAAATAATACAAATTGGGAATCAGTAACACACTACTATGAGCACACTTGTCCAAGCTGGACTTATTTATTAAAGGAAGTGGTGCATGTTAAGACTTTAACCTGATATATTACTTACCCTTTCTTAAAAAGAGAACTAATTGGTTGCTTTTGTCAACAAACTGTTCATATTTGCAAACTGATAAGGCAGTTAGAGTTTGCAAAGAAATGATCCTGGTAAAAGGGAGTGGTTCATTAAGAAAATCCACTTCAATAGCACCTTGCTGTTATCATTGGAAAAATGAAAATGGAAACAATGAATTGAGATTTGTTAACTTATGAACTCACAGCATGGTTTTACCTTTCACAAGTGGAGCAGAACATTATCTTGTGCAGTTCAGGGGTTTGGAATGGAATAATAGGCTTGATTTGAAAAATAAGCTGATTGTGTACAACCACAGGTATGTAGTTTGTTTGTTTCGAGTTTCGAGATTATGCAGTTTCTGGCTTTGTTGTTTTTCTTGTTACATTACAGAATAGCAGTGCATAACTTTTAAAAATCCATCCAAGTCAACGATATTCCCAATTGTGAAATTGTTTTGTCTTTTGGCAGATCTAAAGGTGTTACGGTCATTCAGGTTATTCTTTACTTCTCATAGCAACTTAAAAAAGACGGAGAACAAGAGGAGACCCTCTAGCTAATTTGGTAGTTTAATAGCTAAGGGAATCTGAACAGTTTCCTGTGAATATAAACCCCATTAGGAATAACCCCATTAGGAATTTCCCATTAAAAGGCCCCTAGAATGAAATCAGACAGCCTTGGTTGAAGATCTGACCACATGAGTAGCAGTATTCTCTTTGACAATGCCTCTTCCAGGACTGTGGATCTCAATTTTAGAGAGCTTGATAATGTCAAGATAGGCAAAGATCCAGATGCCAGGGAAAGGAGTGGGGTTTTTTCCAACAAAGCATCTAGATCTTTTCAGCAGAGGTGAGGCCAGCCAGCCAGATCTGTTTCCATTGCTGGGAGAGGCCAAGGTTATCTGTCATTGTTTAACAGGAGTACAAGGTGAGATCAAGCAATGTACTTGTTCAGAATAGTGGACAATGAACAGGAAATCTGTCTACAGAAACTATCCACACCTGGACCCTCTCAAAACATGTGGAAAGAAAATGCCTAGAGAGCTTTGCGGGCAGAGTGTGTACATAAAAGGGTAGGGTTGAGTTTCATACAAGGCGTCAGCACTGTTTGTGGGAAAAAAAAAATGAATCGCAGTCACTTTTGAAAGGAATCCAGTACTTGGACCACAGCCACCTCTGTGGGAAGTTCGTCCCACCCCTCTCACCACCAGCCACTACTCTCTGTGTAAAGATTTGTTTCCTGTGCTCCATCCTAAATGAATTCCCCTTTAGTTACCTGTTGTAACTCAGCATCCTTGTTGTGTTATTCAGACAGAACTGGTTCCCCAGGTTGACCCTGTTCAAATCTCTTAAAATTGTATATATTTGGATAAAATATCTTTAGAATCTGCTTTGTTCTATACTAAAGATATTTAGTTATTCTCAAGTTCTTTAGTTCTTACCTGTTGCTTTTTTTCAAGCTCTTTCCAAGACATATTATTTTGTGATATTATGTTGATATGGCATCATAACCAATACAAAACCTTTTAATTAAGGTATCATTAGTACATTAAAAAGCTTCAAAACAAGTTCCCTTGATTTAGATTCCTCTCTTTTTGCTGGCAGGAGGGGTCAGGAATGGAAGAGCAGAGTGGTTGTTAAGCGCAACTTTCAAATTAGTTGCGCGGCAGACTAGTCTGCATCTCAACGTGTGTTGTGTTGGAAATATAGGGAATGACAAGCTGGAGATGACTTTACAGGCTCATTGGAGGGATTCATGTTGTTTATTTTAGCTGATTACTATATACAATGTTTCTGATTACTGTTGTTTGTTTCGGTTGATCACTGCTATTTTAATTAACTTAAAACCAATGCATTAGTACTTAAATGATCATATAAGGGAGGTTGTCTTTTAACCTTACATAATATATATATATAGTTGTTTAATGCATTATTACTGTATGTGACTGTATAGGGGTGGACTTGATTAATTTGACTATTTGTGACAGTTCTCTGCAGCCTTATTTTCTCCCTATGTGGGTTTTCTCCTCCAGTCTTCCAAAATGTGCCTGTATCTCTGCTGTGGTGAACTGGAGTTATGTCCGGGGTGTAGTCCTGCCTTCTACCCTATGCTTCCAGAAAAGGCTTTTCAGTAGTACAAGTACACATAACTTATTTTAACAAAAACAACCCATACTCAATAACGGCTCATTTATATTCGACAAAATGCCACATCTGTACCCAGTGACATCAAGTACATTATGCTTATACAAAGCTTTTTCTGGAAATATGATATGAATATGTCTGCCCAGTTGCAAGTCTTTTTTTGTAAGTTTTGCTGCTCTTTCTGTGCTTGCCGCTGCTTTGTATCATCTGCAAATCTAACTATAGTTATAATCTACTCTGGTAGATTTATACCAGGTAGAGCAATCAGCCTGTAGAGCAGATTCTTTTGGTATACGACTGCTTACATCACCACAGGCAGCGGCAAGACCAATTGGTGTACGGTATAGTGTCTCAGTTCTATCTGCCTTTTATGAATACCCATAAATTCTACAATTTATGGGTACTGTACATCTACCATCATCATTGATAGCTGAATATCATAGTTAAAGGTCCATGCATAAAATCTTAACTACCACCAGGAAATAGCACCACAGCTCTAAGGGATTTATTAGGTTTAAACTGTTCTAGTCCCTGTGGAACCTCTGTATCAGCTGTGCTGAAAATACCTTGATACCAGTTTCCTCTTTCTATAACCTGGGTCGTTTTTTCTTGTTGATTATTTTTTTTGCTTACATTGTTTTCTTTAGTCAATAAAATGGTCAAAATTCATTTAGCACATAATTCATTTTCAATTATTTCTCATTTTTTTAACATTAATCTCATATTCACTTCCAATGAATTTAAACGTTTACAATTCTTATGTAAGAGTATTGAAAAAAAAAGTCTTGCTGAATGCATACACTTCTCATCATATTGGCAGCTAAATTGCAAATACAAATAGGCCTGCAGAAATTCAATATGAATTTGAATATTTGTGTTAAGGTTCTTAAAAATTGACCAATAGTTTATTGGTATTTAGCAATTGTAACCAACAGAGGCGTGCAGCACATGTAAATACATTTGTTACCTATAAATTTAGAATTTATACAGCTAAGATGCTTTTAAATAAAAAAAAAGGTATTTGGTTGCTGGATGAAAAGAATCCACTTCTTTCCATATCATTGTTCAGCAAGTACAACAGTATTTTGAAAGAACTAAGAGCAACTGTGCGCCTGGAGAAAAGAATGGACAGTTTAGGACTTTGGTTGTCATGGAAACACTGTAGCCTACAGATCTATGTCTTCTCCAAACACACACAAGTAATTTTAACAAAAACAACCCATACTGAATAACGGCTCATTTATATTTGACAGAATGCCACATCCGTACCCAGTGACATCAAACAACCGATTACAAAAACATTTTTGTATATTTCCCAGTGACATTTTCTGATATTTTTTTAATTCTTGAATTCCGTATGGGTGCTCCAAGCTGGGTCGCAGTCTCTGCTTTGGCTTTCTGTGCATTGTTAAATTTGTGAATGAGAGCTGAGTGGGTTGGTACAATGATGTGAGATGTCGCAGGGTCTGTGTTGGTCCAGAAACAGACAGCAGTCCTTTACAGCCCATCTGTTTATTGGCAAAGGGCAGTCTGGAAATCACAGCTCACTGAAGAATGTATAGACAACACAAAGAATCAATTATAAGTCTGTACACACAGAAAGGGCTTTATTGTGACAAACATATAAAGGCCGCTTGTCCTTAGAAAGTATTGTTTTTGAAAAGGTCTTTTTTCTTATCTCTCTCCCTCTTTTCCCAGAAAAGTAAATCCGCAAAATAATGAAAATGCTCTGCTCTAGTGGAAGACATACAAATGGTTGTGCGGGATTTGAAAATTATTCTGATAATAAAAGAAACACCTCCAAAAAAACACAGGATGTAGCCTATGGAGTAAAAGCATTCCAAAAGCATAAAATATGTAGAACACGAATCAAGTTTATGCAGTGAGTGCTCTCAGCCTGTATACCCTTCCCCTCAGACTGCAAAGAGGAAAACTGTTTTCAAGACAGAAAGTGTCATTTTTTTCTCTGCTGAACAAGGAGATAGCAGCAGGTTAGATTGCCTGTTCAGGACTCAGACTCAAAATAGGTGAAACCTTTGATCAATTGCAATCAATAGTGTAGGTTAAGCTGTTAAAATGTCAGGCCACTTAAAGAAGTGTTTCTTATCTCATTGTGTTCTGTGCAATAACTTGTTTGATTTATGATTTAAGATTAGGTAGAACCTCTTTTATTACAGAAAATATACCGGACTATAAGCTACTGTGAGATCACCGAGTTTGAATCCAGAGTTAAAGATGAATACACAGTAACAGTTGCGCAGGGTATTGAAGTTGTGGTTCGTCACTGAAACTCATTTTCGTTACATTTCTCATTTGCTAACAACTTGCCAAGGACAACTTGCCAAGGCAGGTGTAAGGTATAATGGATTGTTTCTTGTTCAAAAACACTATTTTCTTGTTTGTTCTGTTACTCAGATTCTGCATACTGTATGTCACTGAGGGAAAACACTTGAAACTAAGATTACTCTTAACCTTTGGCACACAAACACATCAGTAACTGGCATTGGTTTAGAAAAAGTTTTGTGACTCAGAGATCTGTCAACTGATATTTTTGTAAAGAAAGGAGAGCAGCAGTAACAAAACAATTTTTTATACTAAAATTAAGATGAAGGATGTTCCGATTCAGTTCATGTAGAGATGAATAGTTGGGTGAACCATTACATCTTTGTGTTATGGGTTTTAAAGTGTAAGAAATACCTGGAGTTAGAGCGGGTAAAAAAAACAACAGAAAGAGAAATTATTTGAAGAGGTACTGTATGTACTTTTCAATGCACTGTGCCAAAAAATTCACAAGGGACAACACTGGAACATAGTTACTGTATGAGCTTCTTTACCAGGTGTGTTAGTGTCATATTCTTTAAGCAAAGACTAAATATCTAACATGGTAAAAAAAAAGAAATGAAATGCTGCTTTGTGTACTTTGGCTTCCCCGCACAGTTAAACTGGACTGTATGTGTGTGAGCTTGTCTTTCTTTGTGTGAGTTCTCCCTGCCTGTGGCATTGGAACAGCAGCAGCTGGGAGACTGCTGCTCACACACCAGGTGGGACCTTTTACACTCAGTGCTACATCAGCCCAAAGTTTGAGGAACGTGATGCCAGATTTAAAATAGGCGTAACTCTCTTGCTAGTGTGTTACAATATCATATTAGCAAACTAAGAATTGTTCCTATTGAAGGTCTCAAAAACATGTTTCTGCAGTTTCCCAGACCTGACTGTATTTGTGATCTGGTTTCACTTGTGGGTTTTTATCATTTTATATGATATATATTCACAAGTGCTTGTGGCACACCTCTAAACACTTTTAAAATTTTAAGGTTTAGCAGGGTCTTCAAGAAAGTAGAGTTTATTTTTTATTTAAATCATTTCATAGAGGTGCTCTATCTAGGGTGTTGTTTGTGCAACTGGAACAGAAAATGTGAGGGGAGTTTTTATTTTTATCCCGCTCCTGCATGACTGTTTGAATTCAGATTTTGAAGATGAAACAAATCAATTTTCCAGAAAGCTTTGGTCACAACTGGACCTGGTTTAACCATTATTCATTTGAGATTCAGCCTTTTTCGGTGTACGATATAAGCATGAAAGAATCTGTATTATGAAACGTCCAATTATTTCTACTTTTTAATTTGGTGTTGATCCAATCCAACAAGAATCTTTACACTCAGACATGTTGTGTCTGACTGTAAGAAAAATGTATTCTAATATTAATCAAATTTCAGGAAATATTGCTGCACCAAAATCTTCTTTGTCCCAAGCCTGAAAGATCTGAAGACCTCTCATTCATTACTCTAAATGTCAGTTACATGAGAATTATCATACTCTCTATTCATGTATTACCTTAAAAGCAGATAACACACCTTTAAAATATTGTAATGCATACGGCCACTGTTGCAGGTTGTTCGAGCCGGCTTACCAGCACGGTGACGTCACCGCCCTGTGAATAACAGGGACCGCAGCCCGTCGGGCTGACAGGAGATTTCCCTTTAGCTCAACTGGCTGGGTCCCTGTTGAGTGATGCCGGAGGCCCGGGTTTGAGTCGCCATCAGTGGGGGGGCCGACCTGAGGACGCATACCTATGTGAAACCGAGAGCGCTATAATATTTTAAATGGCCTAAGATAAGCATTATCACTACAGGGCTCATGTGGTTATATTGGTAGTCTTAAGACAAGATAGTCTGCTTAAACACACTTGAACAGCTATTTTCAAGTTCAGGTGCTTGTGCCTGCTGTTATGTTCAACTATACCTCTCATAAGGAACGTATACGCCTTCATAAGGAAACAAACCAGGGTCAATTGACCTTGAAAGTTTCCTGTTCATTTTTTTGAACCTCAAAGAAGAACCTCCTGGATGGAGGGTTTATCTGAGAACTTGTTATCCAGTCATTTAATTAACAAAACCAATATCTACTGTATAATATAAAAATGAAAAGATATTTCATGGGATAATATCTACATTCTTTGTCAGGTCAAGGAAGTTGTAGGTTCAGAGAAGAAGTAATGTTTTTACAGAATAAAATGCAGAGTACACTCATGAGACATTAAGGCAAGTATACTATTTTACATAAATAATACTTGAGTGGTAATATGTCAGATTAAATTACTTGCTGTTAATAATTAGAAATTTGGTTTCGTTTTAAGATAATAAAGCTAGGTGCTTTGCACAGAGACCTCAGTTTTCTGAGCAATCTGAAGTTCAAAATATATAAAAATGCCTTCAGCCTATAGCACAATTTCAAAACTGTGTTACTGACTAATGGCTACAAATTAGATTTGCTCTGCTGGCTGGCTTTCTTCCACTGCCGGACAAGGCAACCACTTTTCCTAATTACTGGTTAATAGTGACTACTTTATTGCATTCAGATAATCTGCGGAATTAATCTTCTTCTTATGAGAAAGGAGCAGTTCAGTCTGACTGATACAAGGAGGTGCTGACAGACACAGAGAGACTCTAGGGATTCTGATATCAGAGCACAGAGTGGATTTCCCAATCATCTCCAAGTTCACATAATCCCATGGTGTGGATTTAGCAGCTACTCAATATTTGGTGGTGATCTAATACTAATTATCATGAGGTCAGCTACAGTCACAAAAAGCAAATAAGGCAAGGCAGACCTGTTAACTTCTTAAAGCACAGTTGTTGAACTTTAAACTAGTTTTTTCTCATTTACCTGATATGTTTACTAGTTCCCTGTCAAAGATATTTTTAATTGTGCATCTGCAAGAGAGGCATTATTTTTCTGAAATAAATTCAAAGGGTCTGAAATCAGCTCTAGTAATAAAGAATATCTTGCACAAAGTAAAGGAACTCAGCCTCATTGGTCTTGAATAGAGGAAACTATGAAACTATGAGGAGATGAGGAGAGGACTTGTTGAAAGTATTTAAAATTTTGGAAGGGATGAGATAATCAACCCAGAGGGCTGCTTCGGCCAATAGTGATAAAAAGATCAAAGACAGAAAATAAGAGAGGCTATATTTACAACAGATAAATATAAAGTGTCATAGTGGTTGGGAACAAATTCTCCAACCAGGTTGTTAAAGCTGATTCTCAGGACCTCCTCAAGGGGAGGAGGATGACAGGATGAGATACTTGTATCAGTCAACTAGTAACACCAAAATTGGTCCACAGCCTTCTTCCATTTGTAACCATTATAATGAGTTTGTATTCTTTTAATTTTATTTCATTGAGACTTCAAGATCCCAGTAACTCAGCACAATGAAGTATTGAATGTTGCATTAATAATGTTATGCCTTTAGCAATGTTTTGCAATAACTCCCTTCACTGTCTGTTTCCTCTGCTCTGTGCCAGATGGCTCAGTACTTCTAAATTATTTTGTAATGGTGTCTGAGTCTCGCATCCCCAGTCTTTACACTAAGCGATTTAGTGAAAACCTGACAGGAAGCCAAACAAAGTGGAACAAGGTAAGTGATGTGATTGTCTCCTTCAGCCTTACTTTCTCAGTTCCAGTACTGTGAAAGCATTACTATATTCTCATGGCTTACATTCTTATGTGTAAAAGTATAATATGATATCATAGTATGGTATGCTTTGAAGTGTACTTTGAAACTGTACAGATGATGTCCAATTTAATAGTTTAAAATTTCAGGAAAGCAGCTTTTGGAGGAATGATACAGAGCCTAAGAGAAGTAGGAAGGGATGGGATAGATGTCGAATCAGTGAAAAATGCATGACATCATTTCTAAGAGATTCAGCTTGAAGCACACAACAGATTTATTCCAAGAGTGAGTAACGCAAAAGCTAAAAAAAAATGCATCCCAAATGGTTCAACAAATGGACTAGAAAATTATAAAAGGAAGATGTGTTTCACGAAATGATTAGAAAATAACAGTAGGGAATAGGATAAACTGAAAGCATGGGTTAAAGGGACACTAGACCGGCAAAAAGAGAAATTGAAATGATTACTGCAATGCAGGCTAAAATAAATAAAACGTTCTTTCAGTACTACAACAGCATATAAACTATAAAGGATGAAGTAAAATGTATTAGGATGACAATGGGAACTGTCTGGACAATGAAAGGGAAATGTCTGATGTACTAAATGAGTAATTCATGTGTTAACTAAAGATGAAGTCAACAATAGCAGAAAGTCAAAGATCTTTATTAAGTAGTGTTACTATAAAAGGGCTCAAGATTCCTAAAACCCTAGGGACTGATAGTATCTAAACGACTGTACTCGGGGAAATGAGAGATGGTTATTCGGAGGCCTGACAACTCTTCCAACAGTCCCTCCAGACAGGGGTAGTACCCAGGCACTGGAGAATTGCTAATAAAGTTCACATCCATAAGAAGGGTGACAAAACTAACCCAAGTAATTATAGTATTACTATTACATGTAATGTTACAAAAAGAATTATTGGAACTAAAATTACACAATAACCTATATGGAAATAACATTTGAGAGAGCTGTCAATGTGGATTAAGAAAAGATACTGTAGGTCGTGCCTGATGACTTGTTAGACTTCTTTGAACAATTAACAACAGTAATGGTTACACACAAAGAACTGATATATGGTGTATTTAGATTTTCAGAATAATATTCATCATAAAAGATTACATCTCAAATTACAGACAGTAGATATTGAAGGAAATGCATGCATTTCATAATAGATTAATAAATAGAAAACAGTAAAGATAAAAGGTAATATTCATGGAGGGGTGATGTAATTAGTGGAGTACCACAGGGATCTGTATTAAGATCACTTCATTAGCCATATACAATTTCTTGCATTACAAATTCATCTTTTTGCATACCCCAGCTTGCTCTCCAGGAGATACAGACAGGGAGAGAAGCTTGGGGTCAGAGCACAGGGTCAGCCATTGTACAGCACCCCTGAAGCAGCTGTAGCTAAGAGCCTTACTCAGGGACCCAACAGAGTAGCATTCCTCTACCAGCCACAGGATTTGAACCAGCAACCTTCTGCCCACAAGCACAGATCCTTACCCACCACTCCACCCAGTATTAGAACTACTGGTCTTCTTAATTTATTGAAATAATCTAGATTCTGGTATAGTCAGTAAAGCAATAAAAGTTTGCAGATTAAATCAAAATAAAAGGATTTCCGAACACTGTAGAAACAGCTAATATAAAAATATTTAAAATTAAAGACTGGGTAAACACTTGGCAGATAATGTTTAATGTACCATATACAAATACAACGTTTTACATGTAGGTAGTGGAAAACAAATTATAAATATAAACTGAGAACCCTGAGCTAGAAGATGCAACTGATGAAAAAAAACCTAGTGTATTTATTTTGAGATATCATTTACATCTTACAGATAGCGTGGGGAATTAATTGAAAAAGCAAAAAGATGTAAGGATACACAGTTAAAAGAGTAGGGATATTGTGCTAAAATTACAGAACATCTCATACTAGCCAGGCCTCATTTAGAATTATATGTAAAATGTTGGTCACTAGAATTTAGAATTAATACTGTACTGTAGCTCTGGAATCAGTTTTGAAAAGAGCAACCAATTGCATTCTGCGATTTAAGGGAATCGCCTTCTCTGACTGACTGAAGGAACTGAACCCTTTTTAGTCTTGAACAACTACGAGCGGACCTGACATAAATATTCAATATCCTCACAGGCATTGACAAAGTCAACCAATCAGATTTCTTCGGAATCAACAGTGAATCATGAACCAGAGGACACAAGTGTTAATTACAAACACATTCAACACCTTCATGGTCATTTTTTTTTTATTGTGGCCTTGAGGCTCTGTATGTGTGGAGTTTGCACGTTCTCTTGGTGTTTGTGTGCCTGTGCACCCTGACTTCTTTCCACAGTATTTTGATCAGCAATTCTTAAGTTCCCCCTTTCCTGTGGCTTTGTGATGGACTGGAGTCCAGGGTAAAATAAAAACCTAACCAGCATCAGCTGACATTTCAGTTACTAAGGGAAAAGTATTTTATTTTTACAGAAATATGATCATTCAGAAGGCAGAATATCCATAGTAATGTGAAGCATGCTTACATGAGAACTTACAGAAGTACTTTGCTTTAAATTTAGTATACTACTTTCAGGTTGGAATGGTGGCTCAGTGGTTTAAAGTGCTGCCTTGCAGCACTGGGGCCCTTACTTCAATTTCTGGGATACTAGCTATTTGAAGTTTTGCATGTTCTCCCCGTGTTTGCGTACGTTTAATCCAGGTGCAGCGGTTTCCTCCCACAGTCCAAAGATATACAAGTGTAACCCACTTTGGATAAAGCACTTAGGAAATGGATGGATTGTACTTTCATGTTCTACTTCAATTTGATATTGCATTACTAGGTCAGAATCATATCAAATGTTTTCTTCACTTGTAAAGAAACGGAAGATTACAAATCTGCACATACATTTTTTTTCTCCTTTGTTGCAAATATGAGGAATGCATTTAACCCATCTTACTCTTTGGTAATTTAGTGGACAATCTAAAACTTCATTCAACCATTTCTTAAAAGAGCCCACAGTGTGGGCAACAACCACCAGACCAACCTGACTAACAAAGGTAGCCTGTTTGTTTTCTGAAGTGCTCACGCATTGCTGCAGAGCTGGGAACGTGGGAGAAGAGCTGGAAGTTGTAAGCTGTAAAACAAGAAACAAAAACAACCTCAAAAATTAAATCACAGAAGGACAAGGCTAGCACAGTCCTGCTTGAAACATAAAACATCATCAAAATATTAAATAAAACAATTTCTAATGGAAAGGGAGACTAGAACCTGATTAATGGATTCAGAGAAAAGCTTTAATTAGATTATCTTGAATAGATATTCAAGCACGTGCTTAAACAGGTGTGGGGGAAAAACGTCATTCAGAATCCTGTGTTCATTTGATGTTATTGCAGTTTGTTAATTCCCCAAGTGGAGATGCCAACAACTGTGTCAAGTGTAAATTGTATCTCGCCTTATAAGGCTGGCTGGATACTGAGCATCTGCTCCAAGTATGAGCCATACAGCTGGCACTCATTTCAACCAGGTTCGTTGCAATCAGATCTTGTTTGAATGACACACTAGCAGTTTTTAAGACTGGAAATGCACTAACAGCAAGTCTATCTGGATCATAGGCTTATAAGTAATGAGAAATGCATGTGCACTGTAGTTAACCGTAAAGTATGTAAACTGACTGGACCGTTGAAGGGCTGTAGATCGTACTGCCAGCTTGATTCTAACCCCAGGTCTCATGGCTGTTGACTATTAAGTAATCAAAACAACTACAGTTTAGCCCTCTCTCTTTATTAACTTCATTTTGCAAAATGATTTTATACTTAACCAATCTATAAATGTTGTGGATGCAACAATGTATCAGACATTTATCAGGCTAACTGTTATTACACAGCACTGGTTTTAGCTTGGGATACTGTAGAACAGTTTGTTTCCCCCCGGTAACTCAACTGTTCTAAAAGAAAATTACAAAGTTTAAAGTAATATAAGTACTTGGAAACAGCTATGCTTGAGTTTAAGTAATTAAAAAAAGAATAATAGATTAATGAAAACCAGAAGGGAACAGTACAGTGGTGCAGCACTTAGAACTACTGGCTCACAGCTCTTGTGAGATTATAAATTCGAAATGCAGGCTAGGATGCTTTCAGGGTGGAGTTTGCATGTTCCTCTTAGTGCACATGGGTTTTCTTCAGGTGCTCTGGTTTCCTGCTACCTAGGTTAGGCACTGGCTCATCATGACCTTCTACAGGAAGTCTACTTAATTTGCAGCCCCTCTAATCCCTAGGTTGACTTGCCCAGCTCTACAGGATGAAGCATCTATTGACAATTGATTAATACTGTAAACCCAGAACACTATTACCACAGTTATAGGGCTACCTATTATTGCTAAAACTATTTAAGTTGAACTTTTTTTCTTTCTTCTTTGAGTCATTTGCTAGAATAACTTTTTAATTATGAACTGCTTGAATTAAATCAATGTTTTGAAAGCTAGTATTAATTCATCCAACACCTTCCGCATTGAAATGTGAATAGGGAGAGAATGCCCCCCAGTGGTAGCTACCAAATGCTGGAATTGTCTCTGCACAAGGTGACTAAATGAAATGTGAATTAATTTTCCTTGTTTGTTAACACTGATATAACCCAGTTTATAGTGTTCTCCGAGATGTTTCTGATCTAGGAGTAATGTTGCTGAACTGCACCCTTAACTTTATCAGCAGCAAACAATATTTAAGTGAGATGACTCCTTAATACAAGCAATTGAATTAGAAAAGAAACCTTAGTTTTTTACTTTTTGCATGGTATTTGTATTGGTAGCACAATTTCAGTAAAGGATACCAATAACGTTTTCGTAGTACTATCGTAACATTGGTTATAAAAAATAAATTAAATTAGATACAAAGTAAACCTTTTAGCATTAACGAAGACATCTACAGACAAGTCACACCTTATTTAAGTAACACGCGTTTGTATGTTTGAAAGCGTAGTCTTGAGATACTTCTCAAGCATCTTCGATACCTTGGCTCTGTAGTTTATACCGGACCGCCGAAATTATTATAATAGAATAATACAGTGATATTTCCAAAACAATACACCATTATTCTAAAGACTGGCGAGGTTTCTGCGTTACAGTGTCTCAAAATTTTATATATGTGATAAAGTGTTCTATTTCGTTGTGATAATTCGTACAACGTGAGTTTTTGTTAAAGAAACAAAGGTGAACTAGTAGATGACTATACTTTTTATAGTGTAGTGTGCGCACCGAGTAACTGCGCAGCACTGCGTCTCGAGTAAAAATCCGGTGGTTTTGATTTAGAAATGAAATTGGGAACAGGTTTGTATACACACCAAGAAAGGCAAATGTATGTTAGAAACGTGTTCCGAAAAATTAACAATTTGCTTTCAGGACCTTTCCCCCGATTTTATGTCGTGTCAGCTGAGTTCTCTGCAGCTGAGTCGTGAAACGTTGAGTTAACGAAGGTCGTAGCAGCCCCAGCTAAGCAACAAGCGGCAACACATTGCCTAATAAGAGTCAAGTCAGGCAATGCTAACACATTGTTCCGCACTGTGTCCATAGACAGGATAGCATGGTAAACCTGACTTGGCATGCCGAAAGTATCTTGTGGTCATTTCGTGCATTAAAGTAATCACATTAAATGATTGTTCATGAATTTAGGCAATTCTCATAGCGATGTTCTGAATAAAAAAGGGAACTGGTAAGAATTAATTTTTAAAATATATTTTGACTCCAGTAAAATATTATGCTTAGAAACAGATTCAGCTTCGGAAAACTGTTATAATGTAAAAAATACGAACTCACACCGCTACATGCGTAGCGAATAAGCACATTAACCGACAAATTAAACAGAAAACATTAAATAAAATACATACGATTTGCATTTGGCTGTATTTCTATGAACAATGTTTGTCGCGGTTATTTTCTCTCTACAAGGCTACTTCTTTTTATCATAACAGCAGTTTATGCCCTCTAGTGGATTTTGCTCACTGCGGCACTTGAAATCAAATACCGAAACGACTACAGTATGTGCTGTTTACTTTTTTATGAGAGCGTCGATTTTATGCAATTCTAATTAATATTACAAACACCTCACGAGAATATGAAAATAGTTCAGCTGACAGAAACATGCCTGGCTACATCCGATTTATCTGATTCGTTGACACGAGGAACCAACGCCAGTACGTCAGCATAGAAAACAGCGCTTGATCTGAGCCGGTAAAGTGCGCAGTGTTCTGTAGTTTCTTTTCACAGTATGTCAGGCCTGTTCTTCACTTTCCTATTGATTCCAGAGATCTGGGGAGTGACCCCCCCTCAGCGTTTTTACAGGCCTAATGCATTCAAAGGCTCTTATTAGAATGACTCTAATAACAGACAACATTTTAGCTAGATGACACTTTGAACAATTGAATCAATATCGAAAGGCCACTAGGACTCGGCTGATCTAGGTCAGACAGAAGAAAATGACAAGCCACATTGTGTTGGTTAAATGGTACAGTAAAACATTACAAAGTACAGACTCTGTAATTTGCTGACCCCTGGAGCTGCAATAGGCTAGGCTTCACCCAGAATATCGGCTCCATTAACTTTTTATTCTAAAAATTTTTACTCTTGCACAAATCTCAGTGAATTTTTGCTTCCTAAGCTGTCACTAACATAAAGAGCATTAAGAAACATAACAAATGTTACAAACATGAGGAGATTTTTTGTCGCATCATACTCAATTAGTTTCTATTAGCTCATTGATTCAAGGATCTCACTCAGGTATGTTCTGAAAGCAGCATAGATAATAATAATAATAATAATAATAATAATAATAATAATAATAATAATAATAATAATAATAATAATTGCTTCCACTTATATAGCACTTTTCTGGACACTCCACTCAAAGCACTTTACAGGTAATGGGGACTCCCCTCCACCACCACCAATGTGCAGCATCCACCTGGATGATGCGACGGCAGCCATAGTGCGCCAAAACACTCACCACACATCAGCTATCAGTGTGGAGGAGAGCTGACAAATGTAGCCAATTCATAGAGGTGGATTATTAGGAGGCAATGATTGGTAAGGGCCAATACGAAATTTGGCCAGGACGCCGGGGTTACACTCTTACTTTTTTTGATAAACACCCTGGGATTTTTAATGACCACAGAGAGTCAGGACCTCGGTTTTACGTCTCATCCGAAGGACGGCACCTGTTTACAGTATAGTGTTCCCGTCACTATACTGGGGCATTAGGACCCACATGGACCACAGGGTGAGCGCCCCCTGCTGGCCCTACTAAGACCTCTTCCAGCAACAACCTTAGTTTTTCCCCAGCAACCTGGTCTCACATCCAGGTACTGACCAGGCTCACACCCACTTAGCTTCAGTGGGTTGCAGGGTGATATGGCTGCTGGTGTATATCAGATTGTTCCAAACTCCTACAACCCTTTTTATCAATATAAGCATCTCCTTCCTCTTCTCAGTTATAAATGCCCTTGATAGTACTTTACCTATTTAACCGAAAGTCCCCTATCTAGGATGACTTACAATATTTAGATGGAGTTTACAGTAAATATCTTGTACTCTACTAATTGATCTGAGTATCTCAACCAATTGTTTCCTGAAAGAAACCAGAGTATTGGATTGAAAATCCATCCGAAGGACGGCACCTGTTTACAGTATAGTGTTCCCGTCACTATACTGGGGCATTAGGACCCACATGGACCACAGGGTGAGCGCCCCCTGCTGGCTCTACTAAGACCTCTTCCAGCAACAACCTTAGTTTTTCCCCAGCAACCTGGTCTCACATCCAGGTACTGACCAGGCTCACACCCACTTAGCTTCAGTGGGTTGCAGGGTGATATAGCTGCTGGTGTATATCAGATTGTTCCAAACTCCTACAACCCTTTTTATCAATATAAGCATCTCCTTCCTCTTCTCAGTTATAAATGCCCTTGATAGTACTTTACCTATTTAACCGAGAGTCCCCTATCTAGGATGACTTACAATATTTAGATGGAGTTTACAGTAAATATCTTGTACTCTACTAATTGATCTGAGTATCTCAACCAATTGTTTCCTGAAAGAAACCAGAGTATTGGATTGTAAAGCATGGTGGTGTAGTTTGTCGCATGTTCCTGCAACCCTTTGTGTAAGGAAGTGTCTCTTGTTCTCAGTTTAAATTGCTTTTTCCACGTAGTTTTCACTTGTGTCTTGTTCTACATGTTTCACTGTTGATTCTAAATAAGTCTATAGGGTAGTTTTAATCAAAGCCTTTAAGGATTTAAATAGTTGACTCCCATCAGAAAAAAGATTCTGTTCTTTTAGTCTGTCAGAGTAGAACATTCCTTTAGGCCCAGAAATCTATTTGGTTGCTCTTCTCTAGACTGATTCAAGAGCAACAATATCACTTTTTAAGGTGGTGTCCAGGCTTATAATATTCTAATTTGGGTCTAACTAATACACTGTACAATTTTAACATAAAATCCCTCAAATGAAATTCAACAGTTAAACAATACAGTCACTAATTGAGTGGTACCCACCAGATTTGGATTCTGTGCTAATCTGTTTATATGCCATCACCTGGGTAATCCTGCTCACAATCTGCTGGTGACATGACTCAGGTTTGAGCAACTACTGCCCCCAAATTCTACACTTTTAATTACAGTACATATCATTACGTTCTAATTGAAATTTGTAATGCTTCCCCACATTATCTAGATCATGGCAAAACAACCCTTTTTTCTGGAATAATAAGAATTTATTTCATGTATATAGTCATCTTTATCCTAACTAATCCAAAAAGTGTTTTACCTACAGTAGGGAACCTACAGTAGATCATCCTCCATTGAAGTGCAGCACCTATTTGGGTGTCATAAAGCAGCTGCTATGTGCCTTCAGCACCAACACATACCAGGCCAGGTGAAGAAGTGAGAGATTACGTCTTTCACCAATTGAAATAAGGGGGAATGTTAGGGAAACCAGATTTTACAAGCTTAGATTGGAATTGAGCAACTTAATGGTACCTTTTTCATGCTCAGTGTTACCAATCTTGTCTTTTATAGTTCTGTTCCACAAATTTAACAGTCTAAGATGGCACGCCGTTCAATGGCGACGTCTCGCGTGTAGCTCTCTGGTTTATGTTGTTTATTTATGAGTTATGTCTAGTTTTATATGCAAAAAATATTTATGTTTCCACAATATATTTATTGTTCCTGTTGTCTACATTGTGTAGTGTTGTCTGTTGTACTGCGTTTGTGCTGACAGTTCTATATTTACTAATCATCCAATTTTGGTATCACCTGCATAAGTGACTTGTTTACTTACTATACTGGAATCCAGATCATTGATAAAAATCAGAAAGAACAATAATCTTAAAACAGATCCTTGTGGTACTGTACTAATTTAAGATTATTAAGATAGAAGTATTTCAAGGTCAGGGTATACACAAGGGTCACAGTAACAATTACTACAAAGGTTTAACTCCATATGGAGTTGTGGTCATGTGTTCACTGAATTAATTCACCATCTGCACCTGTAGTTGAGGTTTAAATTTAAAATTATACTTTGGCGGCCATTCTGAGAAATTGCTATTAATGCACCGATGTCACCCCAATCTGAGCATTCACCCCTTATTATACTCTCTGTTTTCTATAACAGTTGAGGGGTACCTAATCTAAAAGCATGCATAACATTTCATGCTTACTGTAAGTGAGTTAATAATATTTATCAAAAGCCTTTGGGAAATCTAAATTCACTGTATACTAGTACAGAGATACAGTATTATAGAAGCTATCCATTACAGCTGTAGCTTGTTCAAAGAACTCTTAAAAGTCAGTATGCAAGACCTACCTTTCTTAAATGTAGGTTGACTACCCTCTTTTAATTAAGACTCCTGCTGTGTATATTATCTAGAAGCAGAAAAAAAGGGAGAAGACACTGTGATTCTCAGTGTCCAATTCAGTGGTGATTATAGTAATTGTTTCATTTCTTGATACTAAAAAACAAATGTAACGTCTTCATATGCTGTATGGCTGCCATTTCCCATGGTGAAAATTTAATTTAGAAACAAACATTTCAGTATGATTTTCATATGGGAAAGATATACAAAGACATTCAGCCAAACTGTAATCTTTCACAAAAGTGACTTTCTTGAGATTAATACCACACATTCCAGAATATGGTTTTGAAGGTTAAAAATAAAGGGAATTACTGTGCCTGGGGTCCACAGCATGATTGAATACTGTTATGTTCTGTTGTTTTTTTTTCCCAAGAAATGTGGTTACCTATCACCCATTATGATTGTGAGGTCAATAGTAGCAAACGATAATGCAATTTAGTAGCATGCTATAAACAAATAATTCTTTTATTAATCCATGTTTGAGATGAGGCTTCCTACAGTAAAATGCTATCAATCATGTAGCACCCAGGTAGACTCATCTGCTTGGACTCTCAATGTTGCCCTTTTGAGGTTAACAGATAAAAAGGTCAAGCTAAATTGAGCATTAAACACAATTGGCCCAGTCATTGACTTTGTATAGAACCATCCCTTTTATAATTTTGTTTTTAACCTGAGATTAATCAGACTTTATAATCTAATATGAGACTCCACTGCTATCTGTTTTGTACACTTAAAGGCTGATTTATAACAGATTAAAAAAAGAAAGAACACGTTGCACATTAGTGGACCTCAGGTGATACTTGCCAAATTCAAAATGTGTGCAATGTGTGTCTGTTGTACAAAGAGAATGTCTACTAATAAGATCAGTGGATGATTATTAGCAGATTGGTTATTGATTAAAGATGGTATGGCAGTGGTCACCACTGCTGCTTTGCAGTGGTGGGGCCCTATTTCAGTTCCAGACCTTGGGGGCTTTCTATTGGAGCTGGGATGTTCTCCCCATGTTCATGTGGGTTTTTGTCTGTGGGTGCCCTATGATGTACTGGCATTCCCTCCAGGGGATGCCAAGATTTGCTCCATGTCCCCTGAAACCCTGAATTGAATGAAGCAGTTACAAAATGGACGGATGGAGTATTAAACACAAATGACAACTTCTAGGCTCTAAGTATAGAGCAACAATCACATGACACTGTAGACATTATTAAGTGGCTACATAACTTTCTTTTGAATGTCTCTATTTCTTTTGATGCTGCCCCAATTATCTGTACATATGGTGAAGTTTAGCTATACATTGAACTAATGGCATTGAAGGGTAGCACTGTGGTGGAGCAGTAAGCAGCAGGCCCTGAGTTTGATTCCAAATTGAGGACTATGCGGAGTTTTGTATGTTCTCCCTGTGTTTTCATGTAGGCTGCACTGTTGCCCTGTACTTTCAGGATAATTTCCAGATTGACCTGAATCTTGCCAGAAATAACCCGCTTTCTGATTATGGATGGATGTACCTGTTCTTTTTCTGAAGGCATGCTTAATTGCTGCACAGTCTTTAAACAAAATTATAATTGTAAGGTCACACAATTTCTCTGCTAATGTAAGTGGGACACGTTTGGCCATTCGCTTCTGCGTGGTGTCATTTGCAGTATCAAGAAAAGAAATAACCACAGAAAGGCAATACAGAATCGCATTGCTCTCTTCGCCTTTTGTGCCGTGTATTTCTTACAATTAGGATTTGCGAGGGCAGGGTTAAAATAATAGCTCTGGAGCTGAAATCGAACTGTTCCAGGAGCAGCTTTTGTTAATTAGAGAAGAAAATCCATTGCGACCCCTTTCAATCACGTGCAGCATATTTTCAGGAGAAAGTCACTTTGTCAGCCGGATTACTCTGCATCTCACATGTACATACCGTCATGCTTGAAGCTCTGTGTCAGAGCCCTAAGCCCTGGTTATGAGATCACAGTTGTGGCAGTGCCAGGTGTTGGCACTGTGGGAACGAGCTGTGCTGTTGACAGCTGTTTCAGCAGATTCTGAATTTCCCAGCCAAGCTGGCAACAAGACTGCGGGCCAGATGGAATTATGGATTTTTAGATAATCAAACTTTATATCCTTGTAATAATATTTTATTTACAATGGCTCGCCTCTGCCATAAACCCCTTCAGAGAGCATCCAGAGTGCTGTAGCCGACTGTGGCGCTTCACACATTGAGATCCTGTACGCATACAAATCGTAGTCTCAAGGTCAGTGAAGCGCTAATCCTTCTTCATAAGTGCTCTTGCAACAGAAGAATGTAAATGTGTTATTTGCAACAAGTTTAATTGTCTGAATACTCAGCGTAGTAAACCTTTTTCAAAGGCTAACGCTGATGAATACAAATTAGACCAATTTAATGTTATTACAACACTGATGGTAGTTACAGAACGAAGAAGGGCCTCGAGCTTATCATTACTGTAGGCCACTGAATAGCCTTAGTATTCAGGAATACTTACAAGGATACTGAAAAGATAAATAAGGATAATGAAAGATATTCAAAGGTATTTCACTGATACCTTACATTAAGTCAAATACAGCAACATACAGTACCAACAATAGAGAGGTTACATGAGTTGAAGCCATTCCGTTCATTTCACTCAATTAGCTGCTAATTGGATGACGGAAGTATCAATAATAAGACTGAACTTTTCCAGAACCACACTCCCCTTTGTGTAAATGCGGTGTCCTCCAAACACAGTATGTTCACACTGACTATTTCATCATGTGCTTCTATTTCCTCTGGGATATGAATAAATCTGGGGGTACTGTAAATGTTTCTTGAATTTAATCCTAATTGCAACCCTTTATATTTTCCAGCTGTGTCACTGGGCCTTTCTTTCACTGTTGGTCCTGAAGCATACCTTGTCAGTACCTTAAAAAAATGTATATCCTTGTATCAGCTTTAGTTATAGTCTCCTCTGTTGAAGTCTGAAGAGATTAATCTCCTTTGTCATATTTGTGTAAGATATTCCTTTAAATTCAGGAATGAACTGTTGTCTTTCTTTGAACTAGTGCTGTGCAGCAATACAGTATGCTTTTGTTCTAGTCCTAAGTCTCTACAAATTCTGTGGAAATGCATTCAGAATTAAAAACTTTCTGTTAATGTTTTGTTAAGGGCAGATACATTTTCCTTCTGGATGATTAAAGTATGTGAGGAATCAATTACTCTGAAGCTGCAATTTAGAGGAAAAACAGGTCATTGACACTAACCATGATTTCACTGCGTGAGTGTGAACTAAGCCAGGTTTCTGCGATTTACATGAAATTAGTATATTAAGCGACACCTTTTTAAAAAAATGAGTGACATAATCAAAATAGAAAAAGTAACTTGATGCTAAAGAAACCATATTGTAACTAATATTGTATTACTTATTCATGATACAAACCTGTGACATATCAGTTACATTTAAAGTGTATCATGTACTGTGTTATAAATTGGCCTTTCTCCATCTGAGTTTTATAATAAAAAAATATTAAGATAAAGATCAAATGGATTGTAACTCCTAGTTTCTTTCTGTACTTAAATAACATTCTACTCTTTAAAAATCTAATCCTTTTACAGTTGTTGCCCCAGGTATTACTTAATATTTCTTATAAGAGACCTCCAGACAGTGCATAGCAAGATCAGTAGTTCCCTATTTGATGACAATAAAGTTCAGTAGTATTGAAAAACTTGATCAACAGAGGTTCATGGATTAAACGAAAACCCGTACAAACATTCACTTCTAGACATCTCGTCCATCTCATAAAAACAATTATACAGTATTCGATACAGGCAGTATGTTGGCATGATGATTAGCACAGTTCATTATGAACTATTGAGTTGATACGTATCATTACAAATAGGGGGTTGTGAAAACTGAGAATATAAGGAAATGATGGAACGGACAAATCAATAATTGAAATTAATAATCATAATCCCCAACTTGAAAAGATTTAGGCACTGAATTGTTTGTTCACTGGCACAACTTTGGTGAGAAGAGTAATAATTCAGGCACACTGGGTTAAACAGATGTTTACTAACAATGACAGTACATACACCAAACTACACACAACAAAAACATACAACAGACAAGTCAGCCGATTTACAAATTTACACGGGGTGTTCAAGAGGCCTACATCTTTACGACCCAGAAAAAAAACCTACTGCTACTAAGTATTCAACTCTTATACAAGACCTCCAAAGGCCAAAATAAGAGAAAGCTGCTTAAACCAAACAAAATATGACCCACCTGTATGGTTAAATCTCTTTCTGTAAACCAGAAAACTTCAAAATCAATGGGAACTTATCTCCCTATTCTAAAATGCACCCAATAGCTGGGAGAGGCTTTTTTTAACCGAGGAATTATTTACACAGAAAATCAAACTTCCTAACCACAAAATAGCAAGCTCTCTTAAAAAGGTTCAAATAATTAACTCCAATCTACTCTTTCTGGATAATCTGGACAAATACTCCTTCTGTCTTTCTTGCCCTTACCTATCCTTCTTTTTCCTCCTCTTTCCCCCCCTTCTTGTCTGCCTGTTTTATGCACTGTTCCTGGTTTGTTACCTGATACTTAATCATTTACCAAGAACTTATTTTAACCAAGGTAAACCAAGAAAGGTGAACCTTAAGATTGCTCTGATCACTGAATCTGGAACCCCTACATCTCCACAAACATCCCCAGTTGGAAATGTTGACACTTGCTAGGCGTTACCGATAGTATCTAGATTTTTACAGACACTTCATAACAATATAATGAAGCATTTAAACAAAATAAAATTGAGGTAATATGAGAAAATATTTTTTTTGTTTTATATATTTATTAAGCAATTATGATTTAAAAATACACTGCATTTATAATAATAATCAAAATACCATTATGCACAAATTTCAAGCACCTCAAACACAAATGCTTGGTCAATGTAATATTGTGTTGAAGTATTGTCACCAATCCACAATGTCCAATGCACAATATATGGTGGGAATTTGTAAAGTTATCACAGCATACCTTCCGAAAGGATTCACGTCTAAAACTAGTGGCTAACATAAATGTGTACTTAGAGCAATATATTCTGAATCGGATTGAGACACACAATGGACTGGTGTCCCAGCCAGGGTGTAGCTAGCATTGCACCCATTGATTGCTGGGATAGGCTTTGGCTCCCCCGCGACCCTGAATTGTACCAAGTGGGTAGAAAATGGATGGATGGTTTCAGTTTAACTTTAAGTCTGGGCTCCAGTTTCTAATATTTCTGCAGATATAAGTAAAAGGTCATGATCTGATGTGTAAGAGGGCCCAGAGCTTCATTTTATAGTTTCAGTTTTAAACTGAATTTGATTCACCTACATACATTATCTTGATCACTTTTTAATCAATGTTAATGTTCCAGCATTGGCTGCAGTAGTTTAAGCAGCAGTATCACGTATACTCTACTCAGTAGTGTATGTATAAGCATCTTTGCTCACAAAACAGGACAAACAAAAGAGCAATGTAGTTTAAATATTCAAATAGCTTCCGTAAGATAATAACTTACTGAGATCTGTTGAAAAAAAAAACTATTCATTAGCCATATGGCACTCTTCAAAATAACAATACTAGCTGCTTGTGCTACTGGCCAGAAATGCTCTCTGAAGTGTATGTAAATTATTCAGTCATTTACTGAAAGACTCTTTAAATTCATAGAGATAAAACACAGACAACACTTCTCAATGAACTTGTAATTTGTGTTCTTTCCCATAAGAATGCCTAACCCATTATAACCTAAGAAGTTTCCAAAGAGGCCACTAGGAGCACCATTCTCATTTTCTGTTAGTAAATCAGTGCAAACTGTTAAGAGCACAGCAGTAAATCTAAAAGAGCACAACAAAATGCATTTACCAGCCAACTCATGCATCACAATGCCTCTATCTTTAGCTTTGTTTGAAGCCTGTACTGCTGGTTCCTCATTAGTTCAGACTACAGCCAATATTTTAGTTCTTTATGATTATAAAGAAAGCTTGTTTTTTCTCCATGTATCACATCAGATAAGGTGCTGCTTTTTACATTGGGATTAAACTCTTGTCTGTCATTTCCTAAAAGACTCTGACCTCTCCTGGGTCCTTACAGTAGACCTTATTAAGTTCTGATGGAAGAGTCCGCAGTAAGCTCTTCTGATGCAAATTTGATGTCAAAACTTCAAAAGCTCATTTGATCAAAGGTCATCTCTTCTTTCTGTAGGTGTTTGATATAGAAATTTCTTTTTCATCTCTAGCTGTCATGGTTGGTTAAGGGAACAGCCCTGTGACGGGAAATCAGTGATGCGCTTCATGTACTTGGTAAAGAAAAAAAAATCTTTTCATATCTTATGAGTGTTTTAATTTGAATGTGTTTTCCTTTTTTCTTAAATAGAACAGTTATGCTAGCTATAGAAAAAGCAGTGATGTGAGACCCTAAATTGTCTGCTTATTAACAGAAAGTCAATTTACTTTGAGAAAGCACCCTGGGAAACCTTTGTTTATTCATTTATCAAAACTCCATTTCCCTCTCAAACAAGCATTCAAAATGCACAGATGCACTTCTTTCACCATCTAGTCAAAAAGATAAAAAACACTTTGTTTGCTAATTTTTATATTGAGGTTGATGAATAAATGCTGATATTGACAGATGAAACTGAATATTACATAGCACTTTAAATCACTGTTAGACCCATGTTATGAGCACTCTTGTGACTGGTGACATTTTCAGTTTTAAATGCTATTTATATGTTAACATCATGTATCCAGCCTCCAGAAAATTAATTAATGTTTGGAGAGAAGGAACTAAAACAGCAATGCTGCATTTAAATTAGGGGATAATATTTTTAAAGCAGTGCAACACTGACATTCACTGATCTGAATTGCACGCATGTCACATTTTGTAGGACAATCAAAATGTCCCTACTAATCATAGTCAAACTAACATTTTATCCATTAAAGACCACTAAACAAGGCTAAAGGCAAAAAAAAACCCTGAATATTGTGCAGGGAAGAAAACAGAGGACACACACACCGAGTTCTGACATTCAAGTAAATATTTCATGATAAAACATCAAAGTGTTATGTAAGAAAGTAATAATCCTATGAATAAGCCACACTTACAGCAATATATTCATTATTTTTTCAATTTGTATTAACCTAGAGTCTAAGAGAAGAGAATGTCATTGCTTGTCTGATAATGATGAAGAAATTAAAAATCAAAACTAAAAGTCTTGCTGTGAATTATATTCCAGGCTCAACCATTTCTGTACATGAGAACTGTCTGTTTACTCCTCGCAGGTCTTGCAAATAAAACTCTGGATGCTTTTCACATGTGACATCTTAAGGGATATTGACATGTATCTGTTCACTACTAATGTCTACATGTCAGGTGTCATGCTGTGCCAGTCAGGAGAGACCTAGTACCAGAGGCTAAGAAACCTATTTCAGATCCACAGTATATCCCTGTATTGTCTCACAAACAGAAATAACATTGGCAGCACATAAGCTACAAAGCTTACGGAAGGATCTGAAAGGTGCATGTGCGAAACAAATAATATAGTCTTTATATATCAAGCAAATATATCTGCAAATTTGAAAGCCAATCAGCCTTAACGAAACCTAATTTTTCTCCTTTATACTGTATATCTTTCTCACTTTCTCTTTCAACTGCAGGAGGTGACACCAGCACAAGTGAGATTAGAATACCAGCTTCAGTTGCTCCAATGTACTCTGTCACCTGAAAGGCACTGTCAGAAAGTGGAACAATTATATATATATATATCTTGGTCCTGGGGTCTGATGGACACGATGTCCAGAGAGGGAGAACCCACCATCTCAGTCCTGTCAATCCAGTTTAAATCATCCTTGCCAAACAGAGGCATCCCTTCCCTCTCAGACACTGGCAGTAGGGTCACCCTTTGTAGAGATGAGCTAAGGGAATTGATGGAAATCTGCCTTCCTCCGCATGGTTTTCTGTTTGACAGCAGCACACACTGTCCGCAAAGGAAAGGGCAGATGATTCCATTGAGCCTGCAGAGCTAAAGTGAAACTTGGCATCAGCTGTTGAAAAGTGCATGATACAGTACATGCTGCTTACCATTTTGACATTTTCTTAGAAAATGAAAAAAAACGTACTTTGTATTACCAAGAGCAAATGTTCCGTAGTTGAGTGCTCTTCATATTGACACAAAAGCTGCAAAGCCATTATATTTGAGGTATGTAACAAAGTGATGTTACTTGGTTTTAGTGTCTCCATCAATGGTCATATGAAAAAAATGTTATTTGAATAGACAGACTTCAGAGAATAAAATCAGCTATATAAGTTTAGTACATTAACAAACAAGATATGTACAACTTCACAATTTGCCAAATTAAAACTGGATCTTTTATGATAAGTTTAAATTTTCTTAAATGCATTCACCATTGAAATAAGGGAGAGGATATATGAGGAAGTGGGTACATTACAATATTACAGTTGAATTTCATGTTAAACTACAGATGGCAGTGTTGCACTTTCAAAAATCCAGATGTTAGGGGAAATTGTATTGTTTAAAATACTCCTGATGAACTGAGAGTCAGTCTCTTGTATTATATATTTTTCCCAAAATGTATGTAAATTAGTCTTTTTTTAGCTTTGCCAGGTCTAGAAATTTGAATTCTTCAGTATTTTAAATTGTAAATGAAACCCTCTTAATGGTTTAATTTTACTGCACCATGACATTCATCACTGCGATAATTTACAGAAGACACCACAGAGCACATTGAGAACAGTTACACCTCTACAAACAGCCAAGAAATGAGCAGGGAGAAAAGTTGGGGGGTGGAAAAATAATAACTGCATATCTCCATAGTTCAGTAACTAGTTGGTTTTCTTACTTTGAAGTTGATTTTTTTTTAGGTTTATAACCAAACCTCATGTCAAGGCATGAAATAATTCAACACTGTAACCAGAAACCAGCATTCTGTTTTGAGCAGTGAGTCTTACAAAGCAAATAAAACCACAAAGTGAGGAAAGGCAGTAGAAAATATAGAAAAAATAGAAAAAATGCAGTTTTCTTGAAGCTACTGAAACAAGTTTCTCTTTCCATCATCTGAGCAATTTTGGTTCCATCTTGATTTGCTCCCAGATTTGAATGTCTGATTCTTTCCTTTCCCCAGTCTTTGCCTTCTACACAAAAACCAAGAAACAGATTATTAACCAGATCCTGTCTGCACAAAACACCTGCTTCTTTTAACTTGGCTGCTGATCTTAATGTGTTCACCTGCTTTGTAAAACATCCCTCTATTCAAGAGATGCCTGAAGTCAAAACTAAAGGAAAATGAATGTAAGGGCTCTTCTTTACATCAGGAGAGGGTCTTCCTTGCAGGCGGATAACCCAGGGCTAACATGGACAGACTCAGTCTTGTTGGCCTGATCCACAAAGCCGTTAGACCAGCCCTTCTATAATGTTCCAGTTCCAATGTCCTTGGAATGAAATAGCTGTCAGTTTGAATCATCCAGATGAAGCCTTCCTGACACCTGAGGGATAGAGGTGAGTTTTCAGAGCTTTACTACAGTCCTTCCATTGGGAATATTGAAATTTGGTCACAGTTCCAGGCTGAGCAAGGATGAAGTCCATATCATTCATTATGTAGAATTTTTTAAATATGACAGTCTCATCAACTGACAGTGCACAGTTTAGAAACAACTGGCGAAATTCAACTTTATTGAAAACAGATTAATTACCAGAAAAACAGGTACATTTTTTTGTGCTAAAGCTTTAAGGTCCTAAGAACCAAAGGAAAGATGTGGTCTTAAACAAAGAGACTCATAACGGGTTTCAAAAACACAACAAACAGAGCTCAAGTTAAAGTACAAAATAAATGTAAGGATATACAGTTTTCCTGCAGACACCTTTAAGAAGACTGATGCAATCCATAAAGTTTTCTATGCTTGAGAAAAACATAAAAAGGAGCTGAATGGTGCACAACATGAAATAAATTAAAAGTAAAATAACAAATTACAAGGACAGAGAGCAAAAGTGCCAGGAGTAAAAAGGAATTTGCCTGATTTGAATGCATAATATTTCATTGTGAAAAATAAATTAACATCAGTATGCGGCATGACAAATGTGTACATGTTTAATATATTGCCTTATCAGCTCACACCTAAAATGAATCAATAGAGAAGAGCTAGATTCATTCCAGTCAGCAATTCATTTTCTGACTGCAAATTATGGCAGGCTTTCATCTTTTAATCTCATGAATAAGACTTGTTTATGATGTGGCTCTGATACTCATTGACTTTTACATTAATTGTCAGTGCATCATTGCCATTTGGATTCTCCAGGTCCTTTTTGAAACTACAGCTGTTGGGGCTGTGGACCACAGCAATAAAATGAAAATGATTTAATTTGTTTTATATATACCGCTTTTACACCCCCAAAGTGAAAAACACTGATCTGCTAATTACATATGCTGCTGTCAGTGCATAGCAAACAGCATACTTTATGGGGAAAGCTACCTCTCGCATCCCGTGGGCAAATGCTGCATTTCATAAGTCTAGCACTCTTTGAAATCTTCCCATTTCCTTGTAGTTAACCAAGGAGAGAGATACTAAACCACGACTAAGAATGGTTGATGTAAGATGAAATATACAGTATATATTTTTTAACAATTTGGTAGAGACATTAGGTGGACAGAATCTGAAAAGTATTCTCTAATTTCTTCTGTTTTCCTATTTCCATTATGGAATGTGTTGAATTTACAGTTTGAGAACACAATGACTTTTTAAATTTCTCTTGAAATATATTTTCTTCTAATATGGAACAATGAAGAGTTCTCCGTTTGCAATCAACATTTGGCCATTCAAGTTTAGTATCTCTATTAACATGAAAGACCACTTAAAAGCACTTAAGAAAATACTAGTCCTCACCACATTATCTAATGCAATTAAAACTTACTCCACAAATGTGTCCTCTGGGAGCACAATTTTAAATTATTAATAAATGTTAAAGTACTACTGTGAACCTGTTCTTCCTAAAAGACTAAACTGCATCATAATGCATAATGTTACCTTGTCACCCCAATTTAATTACAGAGCATTTCAGAAAAATACATATTCAAGATTACAAGAGTACTCGTCATTATGCATAACTAAATGCATAATTACACTGTAATAAAGTATTACTTCTCTTTTCTAATGTTTGCCTGACCATTGAATGGACAGTCAACTTCAATCATTGATAAAATTATTCAAGGACACCTGACAGGTACAGGTATTTAATATTATACAGATGGGAGTATATCATTTCTTTAAAGAGTCCTGGTGTATAGCCAAATAGGTTTAGCAACATCATGCAGAAGCACCTGTTGACTGTCCAGTATATCCTTATGAAATAGTTACCCTATGAAACAGTAATCACCAAATTACATAAAAAATATCTATGGCCTTGCACTCACCCCTTGAGTTGGTACCTTTTTACTAACTTTTTAGAGTAACTCATAGAAAATACTCAGAACACTGAAAACTAGTGGATAAGGAATAGGCTTCTCAGGGACACAATCAACATATTAAGATGCTCAATAATTTTATATACTACAACACTTCATGAATTTCAAATAATAATGTCAGAGCTTATAGTAAATAGGCATTGTAGTTCTGAATATGTTGTCTAAACATTAAGAGAAATATAGGCTGAGTACATAAAAGAGAACATTTTTCTCCCTGGCTACATATGACCCATCTAAAACAAGGGCCTACATGGTAAAGGATAAAGCACACTGCAATCTTCAGCCCCCTTTTCCCACTAAGATGCTGCTTCCACTGTCCTTAGTGACATATCTATACAGAAATACTGCTGAAGATTCTGCTGCAACAACCCATAGAACCAGTACTGAGCTTGCCTGCTTCAGGCCAGTATCTGCTATATACTGTAAAGCTATGGTACAATATCTGTGTGTGCATCCTGTATATGTTATATTGTGCTGTCTGTTTCAGTTTTTTCCCTACCTTCTGTTGTAGTTGGAATATTTTGCTTAATTCTTGCCGCTTCCTTTCCTCTAATTTTGTCAGAATTTTCAGTCCCTTAAGAATTTGTTGGTATCAAATCTATTGACTGTAGGTGTTGTGTTCCTAGACTATTTCCAAAATATCTATAAATAGTGTCAGTTTTACCAAGTTTATACTGCCATGTAGGCAGATACCATACAAATTTTACAATGATTACAACCTGCTTTCTAGATGCCTGGAAATGAATAGGTTCATGCTGTGAGGGAGCTTGAAGTTTCGCTTCCTATGTGCCAGTGTGTTCTAGTGTGAGCAGGCCCTTACTGTTTTCAAGTGTGCTTTTTATGTAAGTGAACTTCCAATCCCTGACAAATAGCAGGAGAATTAACTGAACACTTCTCCTGCAAATGATGTTCACATCACCCATCTAATGTGTTTTAACAGCTTTTGCTTCCTTTTGCCAACAACAATAATATCCTTCCCACAAGGCCACTGGTGACAGCTGGGTTTACAAAGCATGGAGGCACCTTGCCACCTACAGTCTCTCACTGCTTCTGGACCGGGTGGCCATATTCTGTGGAAAAACTGGTGACCCCTGGTGACTCTACAGTATCTTTAGTTAGAGGTAGCATCCTATCAAGACCTTCTTATAAAAATTAAGAATGAGAGCTTCATTTTACTTCAAGTCAGGTGGGTAGCTGTGTCAGCATGCATAGGCTGCAAAGGAACAAGTAATAGATTTATTAAATGCTGAAAAGAGAAGAAAGAACACGCAACAATTCAGCCGTGGAGCTTTCTTCAGGTGTGAGCATTACTACATCACAAATTTAATGAACCACATATAGTATACATATAAACCTATTACTTGTTCCTTTGCAGCTTTTAAATAATTAAAGCTTTTAAATAAGGTTTATCTGCTATACCTATGTTACCAGCTGGTCATTTTGTATCTGCACTGCAGTTGTATTCTTAAACAAAGCAACAATTTGTTAATTAATCCAATACAGGGGGATTGAGGAGCTTTATAAAAAGCCTTCTGGAAGTCTTGATATACTATTATAAGCTCTCTGTGTGCCCATCACTGTTATTTCCTGTTCAAAAAACTATTTAGGGAAGCTAAGGGATTCCTCTAGGATATTGTTTGCATTTCACAACAGCATCCAAGAATTAAACACATTGAATGGTTTATTGACTGTTGTGGTTATGATAAATATGACTTACCTCCTAGCCTTAGGACGAGGAACTGAGCACCCCCATGCAGACAAAGGGGCAGCTGCAGAGGTGGAAATGGGGTGGAGAAAGGGCAAAAAAGGGGATTCCATATACTGTAGTATTTGTAATGTTTAAATGAGGAAATGATGTCGGGATTGATTACAAATGATTGACAGTTGAGGCTGATTGAACTTGGCTGTTGTTATCAGGGTGGTGCGGTGGCTCTGTGGCTAAGGATCTGTGCCTGTGGCTGGAAGGTTGTATCTTGCGGCCGGCAGGGGAATCCTACTCCGTTGGGCCCCTGAGCAAGGCCCTTAACCCCAACTGCTCCAGGGGTGCTGTATAAATGGCTGACCTGCGCTCTGACCCCAAGTTTCTCTCCCTGTCTGTGTCTCTCATGGAGAGCAAGCTGGGGTATGCGAAAAGACAAATTCCCAATACAAGAAATTGTATATGGCTGATAAAGTGATCCCTCCAGAAGGTTCTTTATAAACTCCATTTAGGTGATACTCTATGTTTAATTCTAATATCTTTTACCGAACATTACATGTAATAGAAATAAGATGTGTGCTTTAATTGTTTGATTAGGCTCACCACTCTGTTTTGGATTTCCAGTCCACAGGTACTACTTTGTCTTAAGCTAGTATTTGAAGAGTTGTCCTCCCCCACAAAAAAAAAAAACATTGGACCACTGTTCTTCATTTATTCTCTACTGATTCTATATTAGTTCCCTTAAGCAGTAAAATACATTAAAACAAAATAAAATATGAAAATTGGTGTCCCGTCCAGGGTGTATCCTGTCTTGTGCTCGTTGCTTGCAAACCTCTTTTACAAATATATGATGTTAAATGCTGTATATATAGATTAATAGAATACATAGCCAGTGTTGTGGGTTCAACTTATTGGGTTGTTTTCTTTGTTCTTTGAATAAAAAACATTGCATTACATGTGCATAAATGCATAAAAATGTAAAGTTTTTAGACTATTTTATTGTGTTATCTAAAGCAACAACCTGTTTTTCATATAAAAAATTAATTAATGTATTTTGCACTAAACACATTCTTCTTGATTTGTTCTACAGATTTCTTTTTTTCCTGATTACAATTACTACATCACAAATTTAATGAACCACATATATAAGACTCAGAAATATCCCCAGTGGAGTGTGAAAGAGATTTAGAGCAGCCAATAAGCCTAATTGCAGGGATTGTTGCTTTTAATTTAAACCTGACTGTTAAACATCGAGCTTCTGACTTTAATTCACATTCTTCACATTCACACTTTTATTGTGAAGTAGTTCTTAAAACAAATGCAAAAACAGATCTTTTTATGTTTTACTGGATGGAAAACAGTCCTAACTTTGAAACAGAATAGATCAACTGGTTGTCATGGCAACCTAGAACATTTGGAAACTGAGGAATGATATATGTATATAAATGCACACACAATTTACAATGTTTATATATTGATGTTTGTATCTGAATTTGTTTTAAATGAAAAATTCAGCCTAGAAGCATTTGTCTGAATGATTTCTCAAATCTAAAGGCAACAGGCCTAAACAGCCAATCCGAGCTTGGCAAACATAAATGGATGTTTTTGTTTTATTTCTCAAGGGTAGCATTTTACAGATGTTCTTTTCAGGGGCTATTCTTTGATTTTTGTTAAGTTTTACTATGTAAGATTAAATTATTTTTATGACAAACTTAAAGATTTTCTTCTTTTACATGACTTGGCCCTACAGGCTGTACAAATGCTACTTCTCTGAAATGGATTACCAGGGAAGAAGATGCTGTTACTGTTGTAGGCATGAGCAGAAGCCTCTGTTTTGTTCTGTGGAATTGTTTTCCAGGATGTACAAGCATACAAAACTTACTCTAACATTTCCTGATTTTCTTTTGCACCTTTTACTCCTTATTTTGGGATCGTTTTGAAACTAGCATTTTACTTAAAACATGAAGTTCAAAAACAAGCTACTGGCATCTTTCAACATACATCTGATCAGAACTGACAATAACTCCCCATTTGTTTCTGTCGGTTCCCCAGCTTTTACTGTGAAACGTCTACTGAGCTGCGAGAGTTTAGCAGAAGTAGAATGGGAAAGATATAGAGTCAGTAGAGGATGAATGGCAAAAGTTCAAAGATGTTCTGCTTGAAGCACAAAACAGATGTGGGTTAAGTAAATCAAAGTCATGAAAGCAGTGGTGGAAATGGATTAATAAACCAGTTAAGAAAAATAGAAGGATAAAGGAAGCACTTTACAAAATGAGTAAAAAAAAAAGAACATGATCCCCTTAAAATCAAGAAAGAAATATAAAAAAGCAAGATTGCAATGAAAGCTAAAATACATTTTAATTGTTTTAGTATTAGGGTGGCATTGTGGCACAGTGACACAGTGGTTAGCATTGCTGTCTTATACCACTGGGGCTCTGGTTTCAACTCCTGGGGTGCTGTCAGCATGGAGTTGGTATGTTCTTCCTTTGTTTGTGTGGGTTTCCTCCTACAGCTGAAAGTACTGGCAGGTTAACTGGCTTCTGGAAAAACGGCTCTGGTGTGAGTGTGTGTTTGGCTGTGTGTGTCCTGTAATGGACAGGTGTCCATTCCAGGGTGTACCCTGCCTTGTGCCTCCTGCTTGACAAGATAGGCTCTTGCTTCCCTGCGACCCTGTATTGAATAAAGCAGTTAGAAAATGGATGGATGACTTAAGTATAAGAACAGCAAAAGAACAGTGTAGAATGAGTCAGAAAAAGGAAACTTTTAGATAAACGGATAATCACTAATGTGATTACCAAGGATTAAATCAACACAAATGTCTCAGGCTATGCAAAGACAAGCCATGAAATAACACTTTCAGCAGTCACTCAAGACAGGGATAATGACATTGACTGGTAAATTGCTAATGTAGCACCCATCCTCCAAAAAGGTCAGAAGATCAAATACGTAATTCTAGATTTTTAAATCTTACTATTTTTAGATACTGATGTTATGAAACCAATGATTAGGGCTAAGAGAATTAAGAGAATTATCTGTATGTTTCCAGGTAACAGTCAACATGAAGATGAAGAAAACATAGGTCTTAACTAACTTGGTAGATTTCTGTTAGGAAAAAACAGTAATGGATACAACATTAATAAAATACTTACATTTTCTATTTTAATTTTGTTCTTTTATAAAGTCATACATCTTCTTAAAAAGCTTAAATCATGAATTGCAATAGTCATTCAAGGAACTGTGTGCATTGGTTTAAAAACTGATTGTAGGTTAAAAAGCAGAAAGAACAAATTCTTCAGAATCAACAATGAACAGAAGACACTGAAGGGAAATGCATGCAAAACTGAGAACAGGAGACACTTTTTTACAGAACAAAGTGGGAGCAAGCAATTCCACTATGTTATTGAAGCTACCTAGACAACACAACTTCTTCACAGAAACACACAAGCAAGATGTGCCAAACAGGTTCCTTTTAAATATATATAAATAAAAAATAAAACCTTTCTTATTTTCTTGGTTCTGTCAGAGTCTGTATGAAAATGACTTTAGGTCCTCCATTTATTCTATAATATATCACTAGAATTGTTATACTGTATAGAATTTACATTTTGTTTGTGATTCCCATCACTGTAAGAGCTTCATTTTTTGTTTTGCTTCATTTATTCAATGGATACTATATTGGTTAATACATTACTGTACCAGAGTATTGCAGATTGATGTATTTTATAGGACTTCCAATCCTGTTAAAAGCAGTGAAAATGTCCTAGCACAATTCTCGCAATCCTGTATTGGATAAAGCTCTAAGACAATGGGTGGACTTGAAAGTATTAGCAGATCATGCTTTTTGACTTTCTGCACAAGCTTTTTGATCATGCTCTGCTATGGAAAAGAAATGATGTAAATAATTTCACAGGAGGCACACTGGTTGGTGCACACGACTCTGATGCATCACTGAAGGCAACAGTAGACCTGGCTAATATGTTAGTTTGTACAGGATGAAGGGTGCATAGGCAGTGATTGGTGGATAAAACATGTAACAGCAGGAAGTACAAGTTAGGCTGCAAGAATGTTCTTAGCTGACAAAAATGGATAAGACACTTTCTGTCATGTGACAGAGTAGCTCCATCAGAGTTGCCTATGAAGATCTACTGGAATCGATTCTGTGATATGTTGCAGCTGTGATCTCAGATGGATTCTAATATTATTGGAACACTCTAATATTTCGGTAGTGCAGTAATCCAAAGTAGCACGTGTGCTTGAAACCTATTTTCTAAACATAACTCAAGCATCTTTTAGCACACACTTTGCACAGCCAAGGTAAGCACTAATATGTCACTACACCCTACACAAAGGTAAACCCCTCATTGTGGGGCAGGGGGTATCTTGAGAGAAATGGGGGAAAGGGGGTGACATTAGCATAGTAGTTTCACCCTCCACGGAGACCTGTTACGCTGTCTCCTTCTGAACTCTTAAATTACTTCTGCGGTTGGCAAATCAGCCTCACGGATCCAAGGTCAGAGCTTCGCTGTTCCATGCATGGTCAGACCCTGGATTTGAACATGTCTCTCAGGCATTGCCGAGCATGTGACCTGCGCTGCAGAAATAAGCAATGGACAAGCATACCGTGCCCAAAAGCCAGCCCCTAGGAGGTTTTAACTCTGGGAAGTGATGCGTGACATCTCACCTAACAAACTATGAGACTTTTAACAGAAAATGGCTCTCAAAAACCTTTGTAGAAAACACTGCACTGTCATATGACTGATGAAGCTGTGAGGGAGGCTCCTCATAGATCCTTCTTATTTTCCATGTGCGTTTATTTACTGATTTGACCCAACTCAGGGATCTAGGGGACTTTTTTTGGAAAGGCACTTTGTATTTAATATTGCTTTATAATGTATACAGGACATAAGAGGTGGTAGTTGTAAGCAGGTCATTTTTCATCTTCAGAAACAGGGTGTTTCCAATCCCTGTCTACAGCATGCTTTAGCCATCTCTCAAGTTGCAATGCAATATTCTCAAAGTAATGAGAAGCTTAGAAAGCTTTAATAGCAAATCAACACTTTTCGCATTGAAAGTCTGTGATAAGTCTCCACCGCAGAAAAAACAGCTAGTTCATTGTGAATTAAATGTGTTCTGTGAGAAAAAATACTGTGCATGCTGTATCAAAAGAATTAATCAAGACTATTAGTTTTAAATCTGGTGATAACTAGTTGTCTTGTTATTATTTTATAGAGGAGAACTTCAAGGCAGACTTCATTAATATGCTCCTTGAGCAGAAAACCTCTCACCCAAGATGATGATGAGGAAGCTAAAAGAGAGTGTTTGGAACTATCAGTGGGATTTATGAATCCAATTTTCAGATTATTAGCACAAGGATTGATCACTAAATCTAAGATAACATGCAGGATCTTTTTTCACATTCCAGAGACAGAAATCCATAGCTGAATTTGGAGTGAGACTAATTCTAAAACACTTAAATATGAATAATAACAATGCAATTAATAATAATAACAATGTTTAAATACCACTTCACCATATCAAACATATTAAATCCAAAATAATCATTTATGTGGTATGGTCTGTCTCCTTTCCACACTTTCACAGGTAGAAAGGTCCAGCTGCTCTAGGGTTGATTCAAGGCAGTTTCTTCTTATTCTCTTCATAGTGAGACTTGACTACTATTAGATCACAATTAAGAAAATTAGTTTGTGTTGGCCACGTGGTATACAGCCTCACATTATTCATATAAACTCAGGCACAGATACAAAGAGCTGCATTATGAAAGAAGACAACTTTCCAAATATTCCACAGGTAAAATCTTGGTTGCTCCCATTAATACAGCTGAGAATTTCTTTCCCATGGACTATAGTCATCCATACAGTGTGAATACTAAATTCACCTGAAAGATCAGAGGTCCAAGGTGCTACCTTGGCTCATAAGGGACATTGACCTAAACCTTAAGCCAAGTGAGACAAAACAAGCATTATTTTATGGCGGAAAATGTATTTTTTAAAGTTTTGACCTGATTACCAACAACTCTATCAAGGGAAAGCTGCACTATTATTGAAAAAGAAATACTACAATATTCATTTAGCCAGTTGTGTTTAGAGAAGCACATTCCCATATAATCTCACTTGCCTGCCAGCTGTTGTGCTTCACAGCCTTAGGGCTCCTAGAATTAGTCTTGAACCACTCTAGATGAAAAGGGATTTCTGCAATATACATCATATTCATATCAATGATGTTTTTATTGTATAAGGTGAGGCAAGGTGATTCATTCAGTAGTTAACCTTAAAGGGGGCTCATTACCAGGATGCCCTCAGTTCAGGTTCTTCTCTACCACAGACTCACTGTGTGTCACCCTGACCAGGCTGCTGAACCTTCTTGCTCTCTGTCCTTCAGTGAGATTGAAAACCAGGGTCCCAGTGTACTGTATGTGACTCTACAGTAGTTGTTAATGCACAGTTTACTCTCTGCAATTTGCTTTATTGAATCTATTGTTTCATAAATATAGTGTATTATACATACATAAATAAGCTTGTGTATGGCTGCAGAACGTTTTCATGTACTAGGTTTCATTTTCCCTGAATATTAGTGTTATATTTGTATACATTTTAAGTATATATATATGGTACATATGGAGTGATTGGGAACAATTTACACATGTATAGTTAAAATGTTAAGATACATTTACCACCATAGCTAGCCTCTGTCAAAAAAAATAGAATTGGAGCCAAGCCTGGTAAATCTTAAAACTTTGCATGTCAAGGGAATATTTTATAAGAACAAATATCACACTGCACAGGTCACCTGGAAAACACAGAGTAGTTTGCTAAAAAAACAAACTTTTAATATATAGTCTCTTCCTGAACTTTGTAGAGGTTTCAAATGCAATATCTAATCAATTGCTCAAGAAAACGGGTTCAATATCACAAACTTTGGCAGTTAGGGTCTTTTTAAGGTATTTGTCCATAGCTAATGTAGCTCCAAGGTGAATACGATCGTTTCTGTATGCTATAAAGTGCTGTACATGACACAGGATGCTGCTAAGGAACATGATAATATAAAACCCATCCTTTTTTCCTGAGAAACTTCTGTATTCTCCGTATGCATTCAGATTTCCTGATGGATATCCCTATCCTTGCACTTCAATATTGATGACAGCCAAAGCTTTCACACGCTAGTGCACTGCAGACACCAGGGAGTTCTTTAATCCTATTCTGCTATTAGGATGCAGACCTCCCAGCTGGGGTTTCTCTGCCTCAGTCACATTAGAGGAGATGAACCATGCCCAGGACATACTCTGCAATAAAAAAGAACACTTTTATAGTAAGGTAGTCATATTGCCAAAAATGTGTGTATTTTCAGCAATTAAAAAAGCTAAATAAAGTTTAGTTTCTAAGCCTGAATTCATCAGTTTGACAAGTGGAAAAAGTGTCTCAACCTTCCAGCAGATCAAGAACATTGTTTATTTTAAAATCTTGCCTTGCCTCGTAGATTGTACAAAGGGAACACCCCACCACCACCGTCACCACCACCACCAACACAATTACACACATGTCCAAGACATTTCCAACAGTTCTTAAAGCTGAGGACGTGTCCAGGAAGACTTGGAGGCTTCTTCAATTGCCTTATGCTTTTGAAGAGCTGAGTACCTTGTAAAAAATCTAGGATTTATCAATAAGGACTGGGTTATTTACATACTTTAAAATAAAGTACAGCTTTAACAGAATTTCTTGAAAGGGAAATCAAACTATTCAAACATTCACATAATTAAAAAGGTTTTTTCCAGTTCTTGTTTTAAAGACCTGTTGGTCAAGGTGGTCTTAAATATATAGACCATTCATTTCCCAGAAATGTAGTATTATAATTTTGAAAGTCTAGTTTAGAAATTAGATTTATCAGAGTTATGCCAATTTGGATGTTTTTAGTGTTTGTAAGTATAGCCCAGACAGCTTGAATTTAAATTTAATTTGCACAAAAAAATAAAACTATTTCATGAATAAAAAGCTTCAACAGGCTTTTGATTAATGATTTAAAAACCTTTATGGGTAAATCATATATTTATTTTCTTCTATTTTTTGCTCTACAGAATAGTGCTGTCTTTGCTTGTTTTCACTGGATGTGGTCTTCACCTTTCTCAATGCATGTTTCAATAAGCACAAATTCTTCCAATAGAGGGAAAAAATCTCAAAGCCATTATATCAAACAAAGTTAAGATTTGAATTAAATGTGTGTAAAAATGATGTTTTATTCCTACCACAGGTACCACAGGTTAAGGTTCAGTATTTCAGTCCAATACTAGAAGCAGCTGGAGCAAATGTGAAAATTCAGTTGACAGGACTACCCACGCAAATGTCAGCCAGTGCTCCTGCTGTATCCAGTCACTGGAAACACAGTATTTTACTTCTCTTTGTTTACCTTTGTGTTCTTCACTTACAACACGTGTCCTTAAAGTACAGTATGAGCCCAGGAACCATATAAAACTCCTTGGGTGGGTGCTAACCAGGGCAAGTACAGTTTCTTCTGCTAATATAAAATAACTAAACAATGCTATAGCAAAAACAATTAAATTGAGGAAAAATTGAAACCTAGAAAACCCCAGCAGAATAAAAGATCAAAAACATTACTGGACGTTTCTTATAAGCTGACAGAATTTGCTATGGAGCAAAGTCCAGCAATGTTAAAGATTACAATAATGAGTCTTATTTTTCTCAGCACAGACAGGACTATGTTGTCACTACCTCTAAACCACTGCTGTGTTTCCAAGATCTTATGTAAGACTGGTTTGTCTGCCTTTTTTATCTTTTGCAACCTGTATTAATTGTATTAATGTGCAACCTGTATTCATTGTATTAATTCTGTGGCATTTGGCATGGGGGTGTCAGGTTTGCACTTTCAGGGCAGAATAATAAATGCCCAGCTCCTGTTCTGTTGGTGACCAAACTACTGTACACTGACACAAACTGCACTGACAGGCTTAAAGTATTCTAACCTATAACTAACCTTCTTAGTATTGAAAAGAGAAGACTACAAGGGGACCTAAGACAAGAATTCAAAATCCTCAAGGGCACTGAAAAAGTAATCCCAGTAGATTTCTTCATAATGAACACTGAGACATAAAGTAGAGGGCACAAGTGGAAACTAGGTGAAAGTGGATTTTAAACCAAGAACAGGTGGCACTTCCGTACCAAAGAGTCGTGGGAGTATGGAACAACCTTCCCAGCCATATTGTTGAAGCTGAACTGGTTTCTTTCAAGAAATGGCTAGATGAGATCTTCCAATTAAGACAGGAGATATTACTTTACACAATGGGTTGTGGGTGTATGGAATAAGCTGCATTGTACATTTAAGTGGTCATAAGAACATAAGAAGTAGAATATGTGGCCTGTCTCACCAATTTGGTAGTTAATAATTAATTATAGCACTAGTGTAATAGTTAATTATAGTACAGTGCTAGTGAAGCATTAATACTGAATTTCACAATTCTTCTAGCATGGAAATGATTTATTTCCAGTCACGACAAGCATCCTACCTGATTAACTTTTGTATTGCATGTCTGAGGTATTTGCACTAGTATTTTCACATTTGGCATGGGGCTTGTTGAGATAGGTGTTCAGATGTGCAACATATAAATATAAAATTCAACCTTGTGCTGAAAATGGTTATTTTAACACAGGAAAGCGATCTTACAATCCAGAACTGGAAAGACTGTGTCATGTCCTTGCACTCTCTTATCATTCTGCCAATTTACAAAAAATGAAAGAGCAAAGGCCTTTTGTAGCTGCTCAGGAGTGATGAAGTCAGCATTATCTTTCCATGAACATGGCTAAAAAAAAGAATACCATTAGGGGCAGCCACTGTGGTTCCTCCTGAATAGTGTGTGAGGAAATCCTTTTAACAGGGATTTTGTAATTATATCCTGTCAGCTGAAACTGAATTTATTTGTATTCTGCACTGAACACCCAATACAGTTATGTAGATATTGATATTTGGGCTAAATATATAGTATTTACACAGTTTCCTCTTTTCAACATTAAGATCTCATTTATCTCATTTATGTAATTGACACCTATTTTGGTAACCTGAGGCCTCCAGGAATTACACAAACAGCCTTGAACTGATGTTGTATCAGCCCGTCTTCGCCAAGCCAAGCTGCCCAGTTGTTGAGTACTCCAACTTTGTCAGACTCCTGTTGTATCTGTTACAAGCAGGAAATAACAATTTCAGGGTGCAGTAAATAGTTCTCATTTACATGGAAGCTGATAATTGAAACACTACGTTCTCTCGCCACGAAAGCAGAAGCAGTGCAAGTGAAACATTCGCCACTGAATTTTAGAGCCCTATAAATTATTTCAGATCTTGGCTAACGTTAAATAATGGACAATTTTCCTAACCATCAACTTCACTTATTTTGAACATATTGCTTTGCCTCCGTTGATGCTAAATTAGGTGTGAAATGACTTGAGACGAAACAAAATCACCAGCGCAACATGATTTGAGTCATTATAAATTTTTTATTCACCAAATGATATGAAAAGTTCATTTTTTGTTTAGAGTGGGAGGATGACAGTTACTAGAGGACACTGAGAAACTTTTATATGTTTTCAGGAAACGTCTGACCTTTTAAGCTGTCATCTCAAAGATTGAAACTATACTTCCGTGTCACGGTTTTTATTAAAAGTATGAAACACGATTATCTGAGGTGATACCCCGGCATGACCTTATGTATGATTTGCATTTTAAGGCGGTTTGATTTTTTGTTTTAGTTTTTAGAAAGTGTATTAAAAGTATTACACTGTAATTTTGGCCGTAGCGGAAATGGAAACTGCGCTAGGAAGACCACTTAAAAAAACATTTTCACCACATGACTGATGTACCCCAAGCGCTGGATATGCACAATAAACGCCAGTGTCCCACTATATAAGCCCTAGTATTTATTAGCTGTGTAACAAGAAAGGCACTTTTCTGAATATAAGTCAGGAATACAAGTTGCTATTTACGCAAGTCTCCTGTTGTGTTCCTATTTGTATCATCCCGGGTGGCTTGCCAAACGCAGTGAAAGAAAGCGTTTTTTTAGAATATCTGAAGTCAAATTCTCCAAGGCCCTGGGGGTATGTAATAGCCTATTACTTTTATCTTTTGCAAAAAGTACATTTAAACCAGAATTACACCCCCTGCTTAGCTTCCACTGCTTTCCTTGTCATCGTTTACTCTTCTGCAATTCATTCCTAACAGCCTCCATTATTTTCAGGAGTTCCACCTGGCTTAATATTAATAAGGCACAAACGGCACCTTTTGTCCACAATCCAGATGAATGTAACGTGAACATAATGATTAAATACATACAAAAATGTACAGCATATTTATATACACGTATAGTCGCTATGAATCAAAAAAATCTGAATCTTATTTATCTCAGACCCTTTCACAAACCTGGACAGCATAAAAATATAAAAATAGGTCTATTTCCAAATGGCACGTAAAGTCAAAGCAGCTACACTCAGCTGTTTCATCCTTAGTAGAGTTTCTGAAATATTATATACAAACATTTTATGTGTGTCTATTTACGGTGTCTTGCAAAAGTATTCAGACCCAAAGTGGTCTAATCGATTTATCAATTTTCTAACTGCATTATCCAACACTGTGTCGAAGGAGAGCTGGAGCTATACCTGAAAGCAACAGGCAGGATACACTCTGGACAGGATGTCAGTCATTGCAAGGCACACAGTGACACAGACACACACACTCACTCCAAGACCAATTTCCCCAGAAGCTAATTAAATGACCAGGTTGTTTTTGGACTGTGGGAGAAAGCCAGAGCACCCAAGGGAAACCCACACCAACATGGGAGAATATACAAACTCCACAGCGATAGCACCCCAGGAATTGAACCCAGGGCCCCAGTTCCATTTGGTGAAATTACAAAATACTTTACAGTACTGTATAATATTTAAACTTGATATCTGATTAAAAACCTGAATAATGAAACCTTAGACTTCTAAGATTAAATAAATTACAGTAAATGTACAGTAACTGAACAGCAAAACCTAAACAGAAAAAAATGAAAAAATGTTCATGATCCCATAAGTATTCAGACCTGGAAAAACAATATGTGGTAGAAGCACCTCCGGCTTACAGCTACAGGCCTTTTTGGTTAAGTCTTGTAGAAATCAAGAGATTCGAGCCTGAAGTGTCCGTTCATCAAGCCAAACTTTATTGTATGCATACAAGGAACCACAACAAGGACCAGAGTAGTTATAGTAGTTCAAAGGGGATATGGCTCTACACAGCTTATATATACTTTTCTCTACACCCTCCCCCTCCTGTCTTTGAGGTAGCTTTCTCAAGAAACTCCAGGACTCAGAAAGCACTTAAAACATTCCTTTCTTATCAGGAGTTTAGTATAAACATTCCCCATCAGGGAGTTTAGTACAGGAGATGGGAGTTCAGTACAGGGATGGAGAAGCATCTGTGCTAAAGCAAGCATGATGGTTAGAGTTTAGAATGTGAATTCAGCAGGAGTTCACAGCTCCTACCACTATCTGGGTACAGGGGAACATACAGATTCTGCTAGCAGACTCCATCAGTCTCTTTCAACATTGCACACTGACTTGGTGTAATTTTTGTCCATTCTTCCTGCCACATTTTCTCAAGCTCTCTCAAGTTGCCCGGGGATCACTTACTTTTTAAGTCTTTCCACGGATTTTCAACACTCAAAGACGTTCACTTTCTTATTCTTGAGTCACTTCAGTGTAGCTGTGGCCTTTTGCTTTGTATCATTGTCCTGCTGAAAGGTGACATTTTGTTCTGGAGATCCCAAACTAATTTTATTCTAGGATTTGCCAGTACATTGCTCATTCTATGACCCCCTCAGTCTTGACAAGCTTCCCAGTCTGACCTGAAACAGAACTATAATGTAATGCTGTTGCCACCACGCATTTTAGTAAGGATGGTGCTGACTACCTGGTGGGTTTCCATCAGATGTAACACTTTGCATTTAGACCAATTTTGTCTTGTCTGAACCTTTTGCCAAGTTTGGAATATCACAGGCTCTGTTGCTTACCCATGCTGGATTTGAGATGTTTTGATCTCCATACCAAAACCTTTGTGGAGTGACTGGGATATTCTGGACCCATGAATATTTTCTCACATCTCACAGCCATTGAACTCTGTAACTCTATTAAAGCTGTTGGCCTCATGGCAACCAGTTTCCTCTTTTTAATTGCGGCTCAGTCTGTAGGGGCGACCTGATATAAGCAGTTTCTAAGTCCCTTAGTCTTCTTAATGATTGACTTCACCATGCTCTAAGCGTGGGTCTTTGAAATGGTTTTATACCCTTCTCCTAATCCACCTTAATACAACTTTATCCCTGGGTTATTTTGAAAGCTCCATGGTCTTTGTGGTTGAATATTTGCTTGAAATAATCAAATTAAATGTGAAGGACCTTACAGAGATAGGTATATGTATTCTAAAATCATGTGAACCACCATTATCACACACAGAGGCCATTCAACTAATTGTATGGCTTGTTGATGTTATTGTTAAATTTAATTTAGATGTCACAACAAAGGGTTTGAATAGGTATGTGATCCTGTCCAACCATTTTTCTTTCATGTTATCTATTTACTTCTATCATTTATTTTTTACACTGAATGTGAGGATTAGGATGTGTACTGTATATAACAAGTATTAATTACTACTTATGTAACACTTTGTATTTACTACTCCAAAGTGTCATAACTGCTAGCTTTAAATAAAGAGAGAGAAAATCTGTGCAAGGGTCTGATCATGTTTGCAAGGAACTGTCTGCATGTAGGTCTATAAAGGGTGATAAAGAGGTCTACCTACAGTATAGGAAATAGATAATTAAGGAAAAACGTGTGTATGTAAAGCTGTTAAATTCAGCAAATAAATAGGAACTGTGCATTAAAATTTGCAGAAATATGTCAAGTTTAAGTTTGTTCGCTGCAGAGGTTGTGTTAACTTCCTTTTACTTAGAAAATCAATAAAACATGTAATTTGGCCAGGGGTGCCCAAAGTTTTGCATACAACTGTACACTAAAAAGTTTACCTAAAAGTAAATGTGATAGTTCCGTGAGACAGAAAAACTTTACTGCTCTTTTCTACTCCTCTCAGGTTTACGTTCTGTAGTTTTTATAAGGCCCTTTAAGTATGCGAAGTCTCTGGAAGAGAAGTTACTAATGTAGGTGCCTCCCTTAAGCTGGCCCTTGCTTATCACAGCTCACTGTTCAATACGAGCTCTGAATAGTGTCTGGTTGTGGTCTGGGTGTCATCGTTTTTTTGCACAAGTTCCTTTAGAACAGCTTTCCCTCCCAGTCCACTTCAGCCTGTTTTTGGCAAATACAGAATAAGCTTTGTCCATGAGAGACCTGATTCCTGGCAGGGAAATGAAGTGAGCCAGCCAGGCAAGACCCACTGCAGTGTACATCACCTTAAAAGCTGAAACCCCAAGGTGGACCTAAGGGGAAAAAAACAAGAATGTAGACTTCAATTAATGGAATATAAATAAAATACTAAAAGTTATGTGTCAATCATTTGGAGAGCCAATAAAGACTATATTATCACACACTTACCAAATTATTTGATTATTATTGTTATTTCCACAATACTGTATATCCAACATGCACCTTTAGCAACCTTTTTTTCCTCATGATGTGGTACGTTAATTCACTGTTGAAGTTTCTTATCGTGATCTCCACTTCATTTTCGAAAACAAGGTCTAAAGTTAAAATCCATTGGTTTCATTTTCGCTTTGTCTCTTCCTTGATTTGATTTTTCAGAAAATGGGAATAAATCAAATTATTGAGCAATCTCCCTGTTAATCTTTTTATGTTCTATAACACATTTAATTTGTGACAGAGAACACATCTCCAGTATAGCATGGTTGTTCTTTTTAAAAGGAGAAAAGATAGCACCTTATTGAATTCCTAATCTGTTCCACTTAAAATACCAGAATGCTGTGTATCAAGAAATGCTGCACTTGAAAGCCTTTTCTTCACAAAAAAGAACTTTTTTAGTGTTTACACTCCAAATGGGAAATGCCTACTATAGAATTTTAAATGATACTGAAAAACTGCCATTTTTGAGCCTCTAAACGTTAAGCACCATTATGGAGCTATTTCACATTTGAAAATCCTATTTTTCAGAGTTGTTATAAAAATGTTCCTTTGCAAAATAAAGGATAAACTACACCTATCAGGAAAACTGGCACCACATTCAGAAAAGATAGCAAATAGAGGAATATATATATGTACTGTATAAGCAAAAGGTATCATTAAATAACAGGATCTCTGGGTAGTCTCTCCCTTTCGTTTAAAAAATCTGTGGACAATTTCACAGACCAAACCTTGTACTGGATGGGGAAATTGGAAAAATGTGAAATCGATTGTGTGGATTGCAATTCTATTTTCTTTTACTCACTTTCCATCATTTGCTGTGTTGTATAGCATTACTGTCAGCCCCAGCCTGAAAACTACTGATAATAGCTGGGGAGGCCAGGACTATTGCCTTTGGAGAAAAAGCCAAACAATGTGACTTGCAACTACAGGTCAATGAAAACCACACAACTACTGTATGGTACTCGCAGATGTAGCAAATGGGCATACTATTCAAGGCAAAGAACAGTCTCCTTCCCTGCATCCCTAACAGCCATTACACCTTATCTTTAAATAATTTCCCCTACCTTATCTTTTTCATCAATCACATGCATTTGCTCCATTGCCACCTCATAAGTGATTCCCCCATACTTCATTCCATCGTAGTCCTTCTGGGAGATATCAATGAACTCCACTTTGCCCTGTTGACGCTGCTGCAGATACTGCAGGCACTTGATTTCCTTCACACAGATAGGACACTCTCCATCATACAGCACCTGTGTCAACATTCACACAACAGGAAAACATGGTGTTCAAAAAGGGAGCGGTTTTAGCCTCCTTAGCAGATCTGCAAATATCCTACTGCCCTCCCTGAAATCATTAATGGCAGCTATCTCTTTGGGTCACTCCAGAAGTATGTTTTGGAGTCTTTGGAGCCTCTTATGACTGTACAGTAGGTATTGACTCCATCTTAATTACTTGTAGTACAGTCGTTGTAACACATCTGCTTCCATGCCAAAAGTATTTAAGATATTTTTGTCTTTCCATGGGCTAAGGCATGTTGTTATTTTCATCCATGGCAAACAGTGAAAAATTAATTCAACGCATCAGCCTTTTCCCTTTTACTGTCCAGACATCTCCCATTGCTATCCATATCTACTGTCTGGAGAAACACAAAGTTCATTCGAACAAAGATCACGCAGCAGGTTGTGTGCTGTCAGAGATTCTGGGTTAAATTGGAATCTTGAAATACTGTACAAATGTATAATCAATCAGTTGAATTTGTGTTGAACTTCTCTTTCCTTTTAATTTAGAATGAGAATTTTAGTAGAATTTTACAATTACTTGAAAATCTACAGTACAGTCATTGGCTTGCATTATTGTATGTAATTAAATGTATGTTATCAATGATTATGATAATAATAAGCATTTTGGGCTTCATATTTCATTAAGACACTATTTTCATTAGGTTATTACAGGACATGATATTTTCAATAACAGTTCTGCATTACTATACTAAGTATTTATATCTTGCGGTGCACATAGAATGGGGGCTACAACTACCCCCTTTTTCAGTAATATTATACAGAAGTACAATACAATAAACTAATGTATGGTGAAAGCAGTATTATAATCACAGGAATATTTCACCATCAATAATTTACAGCAGAAGCAAGATGATGGATTGTTTTAGGGAAGAGGTATTTTAAACTGTTTCACATGAAGATGCTTTCAAAAGGGAAATGTGAATGCTTTTTTTTAACCAAGGTTGTTTCTGTTTGCTGTTTCATTATAGACCAACAAAAGCTTGGTTCTACTTCTATGCTGCAAATGTAAGATGTAGGGAAATTAAACACCAAACATGTTTTGCATTGTTATTTATTGGTGATTCTTTGTCACATTTTAATTTTTTAATGCTTAAAGACCTTCAAGTGAGCAGGATTTCACACAGTAAATTCATTCTTTAAAATACATGAGACTAAGCTCTTACGGTTTTTAAATCAAATGTAACTTGCTACACAGTTTTTGGAAATTGTTGTTGTACTTAAATCAACTGATTCTTTCACCCTATGGGGCCTCTAAAAGGTGTACCATAATTCTAAGCACATGTCTAAGTACAATACCACATCTGACGAAAATCACATGACAAAACTGATCTGCATTTAAAGCACAAAAAGCCTCAAACCCTGCTTTACTACTGTCCCCTAAATAACCTAGCATATAAATAAATATAGTAACAGAAAAATTACAGTTTGTGCCTTTCTACCTTGTCATTACAAATGTTTACTAAGAAAGATATTCTACATTTCTTCACAAATTTACATGCATGGTATCTCCTGAGTAACCAACTTGCAAAAATTAATGGACATAAATTGTGTCATTAAAAAAATGATTTACTTTTGCACAGAAAGATAATTAATTTCATTATGCAGTCAGTGTATTAATTCTAATTAAGAGCAAGAGAAAAGAAGCCAGGCTGAGGCTATAATTTATGGAAATTGTGAAGTAATTGCACAGTTCATAGCAGTAATTACTATGTTTCCTATAACAGATTAGATGAAGAAATTAGAGCGAACACTTCATGTTAGGGATAACATGACATCCATCAACAACATGTGCATATTTACAGTCACTGACAGCATTAATAAAAATTTTCAAGCATTCTTATTTTTTTACAAAATTTAATTAAGCCAGTATTGCTACCTAAACTTAACATGCTTTCTGCATGTTCCATTATTAAGAGTGTTTTGATACAGCCTTCTGTGATTTTGATCTCAGTAGACGAAACAATTAGATATTCAGAACAAACCTTTATGTTTTGGATAAATCACTTGGGTCCTGCAATACAGTGCCCCAAAAATGTTTGTGAACCCCAAAGATAAATATACAAATTTCAGTTTTACCATGATAGTCTTCTGGAATCAAAACCAGTCTTTATGTATCACATAAGGTTTATAATAACCATTTCATTGTCTCTTAATGATTAATTAAAGATGAATTAAACAAATGATGAGCAATTAAGGTACAGGACATACAAAAAAAAAAGTGAAAAAGTAAGTGAAACCCTAGTCTAATCGGTTATACAAAATGGACAAACTACTAAATTTTACTTTTAGCTTTGCTTACACAGACACAACTTTTATAAGCAGCAAGTTCAAAGTTTTAAATTAGAAAACAGTAATGTTTTGGAACTGATATTTAAGCTTTCAGGCTAACTGAAAATGTCTTATTAATAATAATGAAAAAAATACCACTCTAATACAGTTAAAAATAATATGTAATACATTTCCCTTTTACTAGAGCAGCTCAGTGCTGTTGTGGTTAGTATTGCTGTCTCTCAACACTGGGGCCCTGGGTTCAATTCCTGGGGTGTCGTCTGTGTTGAGTTTGCATGTTCTGCCCATATATGGGTGGGTTTCTTCCAGGTGCTCTGGTTTCTTCCCACAGTCCAAAGATGTGCTTCCAGGTTAATTAGCTTCTTGGGAAAATTGGCCCTGGTGTTAGTGTGTGCCCTGTGATAGTCTAGTGTCCTGTCCAGGGCGTATCCTGCCTTGTAGGTTGCTGCTGGAAGAGGTGTTAGTGGGGCCAGCAGGGGGCGCTCACCCTGCGGCTCATGTGGGTCCTAATGCCCCAGTGTAGTGACGGGGACACTATACTGTAAACAGGCACCGTCCTTCGGATGAGACATAAAACCGAGGTCCTGACTCTCTGTGGTCATTAAAAATCCCAGGGCGTTTCTCGAAAAGAGTAGGGGTGTACCCCGGCATCCTGGCCAAATTTCCCATCGGCCTTTAGCAATCATGGCCTCCTAACAATCCCCCTCTATAAATTGGCTTCATTAATCTGCTCTCCTCCCCACTGAAAGCTGATGTGTGGTGAGCGTTCTGGCGCACTATGGCTGCCGTCGCATCATCCAGGTGGATGCTGCACATTGGTGGTGGTGGAGGGGAGTCCCCATTATCTGTAAAGCGCTTTGAGTGGAGTGTCCCGAAAAGCGCTATATAAGTGAAAGCAATTATTATTATTATTATTATTATTATTATTATTATTATTATTGTACAGTACCTGCTGCTTGCTGGGATAGGCTCTAACTCCCCTGTGACTATGCAATGAATAGAGCAGGTAGAAAATGGATGGATGGAAATTCTCTTATTATTTTCATCTCCAATTCACAATAGGTTGCTTTAGTTTTCCCCCACTTACCCGAACCCCACTGGTTCTGTTGACTGAGTTATTTTCACCTGTACTGTAAGGCCGAGTATAAGCAAGCCTCACAGTTACTGTTGCTTTTATGTTTCTGGTAATCCTTGCCAGAGCAGCAGCAAACATTTCAATCACAGCTTCGGGATATTATCTGAAAGACAGCACAAGAAGCACAGAATACTTTTACTCTTTTTACTAACATGAAGACATGGAAAAGAGAAAAGTCAGAATGATTCTGGACTCATTTGATTCGTTTTTTCATTTGATTCTATCTCGTCTTTCTCGCCAAGCTGGTGAATTGTTTTTTCAAGAAGTCCCTTTTTACAAGGACACTTGATATACATAGAAAACTAAACTGAAGTGTATAATAATTAACACCGCACCCCCTATTCGCTACCACTACCGCGTGTCAAAAAGTGTGACTTATGACTTATTTATATTACTTTCTTATAGGTGGGTAGCTGCGTCAGCAACTAGAGTAACAAAAAAAAGAAGAAAGAAAACACAACATTTCGGCCGTGGAGCCTTCTTCAGTTGCACCTGAAGAAGGCTCCACGGCCGAAACGTTGTGTTTTCTTTCTTCTTTTTTTCAGCATGGAATAAACCTATTACTTGACTTTCTTATAGACGTTTTCTCTATATAAGAAAGAGGATTTTCTATACCTGAGGTGTGAAATGTTCCTGTTTCTGTGGGGCCTCAAGAATTGTAAGGACCCAAATGGATCACTCGGATTCCTGTTTGAGATCCACAGCTGTACTGAATCTAATCTAAAGTGCAGTAGAGCTTAGTCAACTAGAGTAACATACTGACTAGAATATACAAGACTTTGCTCGTCCGAACAGCTAAAACGTAATTGAAATGAATTTCAGCTTCAATTCAAGACTAAACAGACTAAACTTTAAAACTCACGTTGTTGTATCATAGATTTCAGAACACTGCAGCACTGTATTCTCCACTGCAGTGGAGTTGATGCCTGGGGCTTTTTCACCTACGGCTGATCTGACACTAAAGGAATTATATCATACAGTAGTACTAACGCTACTAAGAAGTAAACATTTCAGTGCTGCTTAAGAATAAACTTTTTTCTCCCTTAGGTAATTTAACAATTAAAGCGTGAGGACTTACAGAAAAAAATAATAACTGACACAGGGACAAATCTACATAGAAAACACGAAAAGTGGTAACAACGACACTTTACAGTGATTTACGAAATTTACAGTGATCAAGGTCATGTATGAACATAACATAATTATTGTATAAGACAGAAAGCCCGATATGTGAAGTGGCTATGTCTTTAGTACAAACAACCACATTCCATTTCAGCAATTTCACCGTATAGCAAAATCGCACTTATATATCTTTTAAGAACTCACCAATGGAAATTTAATCACAATACCATTTGAGACTGAGTGTTGTGTATTCCATTTGTTTTCTTTCAGGAGTATTCCTAAAACACTGATCAAAATGACTACAAGTCCCATGATGCTAATCGTCAATCGTTTGGGGAACAAGGTTTAAAACGTGCGGCAGCTGTTCTGGTAGTTGTAGTCGGGCAGAAACTCCCTGACGGAGCCCCGGGTGTCAAATACGTGAGGTCGTGATTGGCTGCTGTGTGAGTGTGGGCAGCTGCGGTTGGTTGATACCGGTTTCCGGGGTTCGTCGTTATTAGTGACGTTTCTGTTCCGCAGTGAGAAGAAGTGAGAGCGATGGCTGCCGGTGGAGGTTAGCGATTTTTGGATTGTTTGGGTTTAGTATTTTGAGCGTCTTCTGTACATTTCAAAGTTTTAAACTTCGATCAGCAGGGAATACTGATAAGTGATCTTTAAAAAAAAACAGCAAGTGTTGACATAAAGGGACTGTTTTTTTCTGCCACTGTGAGACTAATCCTTACACTCGACGCGTGTTAATTACAATCTGCTTTAGAGAAAGGAAAACATTGTATGAGCTTTAAAACCCATTGCACGATGTTACGGTAGCGGATGGTGTTGTGTGTCCCTGTTACATCGTTCTACCATGAATTTGATTTAGCTGTCAGGCTTTTTTTTTATTGAGATCATCACTCAGAGTAACCTCAAATGCTTGCCTTTTGAAACGGGCTCTTTCTGTACTTTTGAGCAGAAAAAGAATAAGTTGTCCACATTTCAATAGGACACGCTGTCGTACTTAAGTGATCTTTTCAGACAAAAGCTTCGTGTAGGTTACTCGGCGGTATTCTGGCTGTCCAGCTTGCTCGAACCTTTATTTGGAAGATTCCGTGGTGTCGTCTGACTCTTTGTTTGGTTAGGTTGTACCAGACAGGTTATATGGTCAACAAAAGTAGGCTGTGAAATATTGGGGAAACATTCATTTTTTCGACAAAGATGTCATCCACGCCACATGACATAATCCGACTGATGTTAAATCTTGCAAAATGCAATTCAAAATTTCTAAATACCTCAGTGTGTTTCGAATTTAATTTCCAAGTGTATTGTAATTGATGACGTCTTTCTCTGGGTGTTTTTTTTAATAGTTAATTTAGAAAAAGTAAGCCTTCCGAAGACGTCTTGAAGTAGATTCGTTCAGAACATATAAAGTTGCCTTATATGTTGCTGTGGTGTATCAACAAGTTTAGAGTACAGCCAGCGAACAACGAGTTCCACAGTAAGCAAAGCAATTTTAATGATTATTTAGTTTTGAAATGTATTACAGATTTGTATTTATAGTAGGAATGATGCAATATTTCGGTGTTACTTTATTCCGTGCCACTAAAGATTGGAGCTATATCGATCATGACAGTCAAGAACTTTAAAGCATAGTATGGTGTTTTTTTCTAAATTTTAATTAATTTAACTTTGCATTCTCAATATTGCGTTTGGTTTTTTAAACCGAATACATTCTGGGTGTAAGTTGCTGGAATATGCACTATATTACATCGTAAAGTGTGATTAACATCAGTATTTTAGTACTAATAAATAGGGCACAACGCTTTAGGCAGAAAGTATTGACCTTCAGTGTTTGGAAGAACATCTAACTTGACCGGATTGTGAACTTTTCATTTCATGTTTATGTAGTTTTAATGTCTTCTAACCAATTTGTGTAAATCTAAATTATGCCTAACACTTAAGAGCTCTGTGTCTAATGTGCTGTAAATTGGCTAATTACATCAACAGAATCAGACATTTAGCACATGCTTCTCCAATATTGTTCTCCAGAGCCCCAGTGCAGCAGGTATAATATGCTCTATCAAATTGGGGGAAATTCCAACTTTAGAACAATTTACTTGTGATCAATTGCAGATGATTCGTTCCTAATGTAGATATCAAGAAAAATCTACCAATCAGATAACTTCAGTTAAAATACTTGATTGATCAATAAACAAAGTGTTACATCTTCCTAGTTTGGGGGGGTGAAAACCTCAGATCTTTGGTGTTTAACGCTGGTCTTATTCTTCAAAGGGGTAATGGACTGAAGATCAATTAACTAATTTCTCCATTGATGATTAAATATGTATTTTAAGCTAATATCACTCAGCTGAAACCTTCATTGAGCACACAGGTTAAGCTTTTGTTAGTATTTGAAACTGTAATTTTCTGGTTTCTTTTTTCAGATATAGGCAAGCTTTTACAGAATGGGACTGCTGCCAACTCCAACTACAATGGAATGGACCCCCTCCATGCATGTAAAATTCTCCAGCAGCTTAAATCTTTGTATGATGAAGGGCAGCTGACGGATATTGTGGTGGAAGTGGATCATGGAAAAACATTCTCCTGTCACAGAAATGTCCTTGCAGCAATTAGTCCTTATTTCAGGTATGAAATATTACTGTAAGCCCTTTTATCTTGCTTCTGCCAATATCCAGATCTAAGTAAGAAAAATGCAGTTTCTTTGTACGGCTTTTAATTTGTAATTGGCTTTGGAATGGTTTAACTGTGCTTATGCAATCAGCACATGCTCAGTAATACCCTGCTGAGAAGTTTTATGCAGTCAAGCATTTGTGCACAAAGGAGGAGTGTGAATGTATAATAAAATTGAATAAAGACTTGTAAAACTATGTAGTTCACTTTATAGTTTTTCTCAACAGGCAATTGTATAGAAGTGTAATGAGTGCATTAGAGAGCATTTATATAGAATGGCCATACCAATGAGACAATTGTGTAAATTATCCTAATGTCATTTTCATTTTTTGAATGTTTTGCTGTACAACGTGGGTGTTGATATTCCTAACTATTTAGTGTCATTTTTTTAGGTCTATGTTCACCAGTGGCCTTACTGAAAGCACCCAGAGAAAAATTAAGATTCTTGGAATTGAGTCAGAATCAATGCATCTTGTACTAGAATATGCATATACCTCCAAGGTCACACTGTCGGAGTCAAACGTCCAGGCTCTGTTCACTGCAGCTAGCATCTTCCATATACCATCCCTGCAGGACCAGTGTGCCCTGTTCATGATCAGCCGTTTGGACCCTCAGAACTGCATTGGGGTCTTCATGTTTGCAGATGCTTATGGACATCAGGAGCTCAAAGAGAAATCTCAAGATTACATCCGCAAAAAGTTTCTCTGTGTTGTGAATGAGCAAGAGTTCCTCCACATGACCAAGGATCAGCTCGTAAGCGTCCTTGACAATGATGATCTGAATGTGGAGAAAGAGGAGCATGTCTACAACAGCATCATTAAGTGGCTGGAACATGACAGAGACAGAAGGGAGGCGGATCTTGCAGAAGTGTTTGCCAAATGCATTCGGCTACCTCTACTGGAAGACTCTTTTTTAAAGAAAATTCCCCCTGTATTTGCACAGGCTTTGGAAAAAGAGTGGGCAGATAAAGGGAAGTTTAACGGTACCAATGGTTGCCCGCTGAGGCTGGGAATGACAGCCTTGGAAATGATCATATGTTTTGATGCAGCTCATAAACACTCAGGAAAGAAACAAACAGTGCCTTGTCTGGACACCATTGCAGGGAAGGTGTTCAAGCTATGCAAGCCACCTAATGATCTGAGAGAGGTGGGGCTATTGGTGTCATCGGAAAATGACATTTACATTGCAGGGGGTTACAGGCCAAGCAATAGTGAGGTCTCTATTGACCATAAAGCAGAAAGTGATTTCTGGATGTACGAGCATTCAGGAAACCGATGGATACCCAAGTCTCCCATGCTGAGGGCACGGATAGGATGCAGGTTGGTTCACTGCTGTGGCAAGCTTTATGCACTGGGGGGGCGCGTCTATGAAGGAGACGGACGCAATGCACTCAAATCTGTGGAGTGCTATGATTCCAGAGACAACTGCTGGACCTCTGTTAGCGCAATGCCTGTTGCCATGGAGTTTCATAGTGCAGTTGAATACAAGGACAAGATCTTTGTTTTGCAAGGTGAGTTTATCAACTTTAGAACACTTAGTGTGTTGTGTAGTAGATTCTAGACTGTGGGTGTGTTGAGTAAAAGGTCCACACCTGCAGTGTAAAGGAATGGCAAGATAACTTCGTATACTTGAAACATTTCTGGGCTTAACATGCATTATTATTAAACAGTATTCAAGTATAAACTTTAAGAAGATGGTTGGAATTTCAATAGTGACTTTTGGAATCATTTTAGATCTTGTATGACAATATAACCTACCTTCTGGATTGTAAAAGAAACATGGTCATTGATTTTATCAGGATATTTAGATTTGGGTACATCAAATGGGGAATTTTCTTCCAACATGTTTGGAATATTAATAGTAAGCTTTTAACTTGTCTAAAATATTTATATAAATGGTGTTATTTATATTGTTGTTGCCTGAATCTTATCAGTACGGATCATGTTAACCAGCCTAAATTTTGTCTAAGATCTCTGCTGATTTCTTACTCAAATTCAAAATTACATAGCTGTTCTTTTGGTTTTCATGGAGTTGTCAGCATTTTAACCCTTTGCCAAGAGCTTGAGCTTAGTTTTATGACGTACTGTAATTAAACGTCAAATTCCGATTTACTTAAGAGGGTTTGTTCTTTCTCCACTAGCTTTAAATTGGTGTAGCATGTAACTTAGTGTGGCAGTTATATGTCCATTGTGCATTAGAATCATTTTGGAAGAAGAGACTGAAATGTTGCAATGCAGCATTAAGTAATGTAACATTTGTCAATCCTCTTTTGAATAGGAGAATACTTCTTCTGCTATGATCCCTGCAAGGACTACTGGGGCCACCTAACTCCAATGCGTATCCCTAGAAGTCAAGGACTGGGGGTGGTATACAAGAACTGCATCTACTACATTGCTGGTATCTGTAAAAATCATCAGCGTACCTTTGTAGTTGAAACCTATGACATTGAAAGGAATATGTGGATTCGGAAGAAGGATCTTCCATTTGACCAAGCTACCAGCCCTTACATTAAAGTCTTGCTTCTCCACAGCAAGTTGCATTTGTTTGTGAGGGCTACCCAGGTCACTGTGGAGGAGCATGTCTTTCGAACCAGCCGGAAAAATTCGTTGTATCAGTACAATGAGAAGACAGACCAGTGGATTAAGATGTATGAAACACCTGACCGCCTTTGGGATCTTGGCCGCCATTTTGAATGTGTTGTTGCCAAACTGTATCCACAGTGTCTTCAGAAAGTTCTGTGAGAGCAGCAGGGGGATCTCTGTGTATGTTGTCTATGAGGGATGTGTGGTTTTGCGAGTTTGTGTGTGCCTGGTACTGTCAGTATTTGCAATCTGACGAGTCTGTAGTCTTAAGCATTAAGGATTCAAAGTCAAGAATGATGGGTGCTCTTAAAGCTTGCAGTATTTTAATTAATCCAGTCACTACTAAGTACTTTGACCAGTGTTTCACACTGGTGCAAGGATTCATAAGTGCAATTATCATCTTGTCTGCTATGTGTGTTGAGCCATTTTATTAAGTAGCATTTTAAGAGGCTACGATTTGTCACTCGGTTAACATGCAGCTATGCAGGAGGAACATCAACATGGTGAAATGTCAAGTATACGGGTACGAGCAGCTCCGCTGGTCATTGGTGACGTTTGATGGTTGTTTTTGACCATACACATGTTAGTTTGGTATGTCTCTTAAAATGACCTTGTCTTGACTGTTTTGTTAATTTTATGTTTCAAAAAATATTCTATTTGCTGGCAGAAATTCAGACATGTGCAGGATATTCACAAGAGGCTTCTGTAATGTTTGTTGATTTAATGGCACAAATTTATATTAAATACATTTGAATATTGCATTTAAATTTAGGTAGGGATGAGCTGGGGGTGTGTCTTAGAAATCAGTGCATGTAATATGGAATTGACTTTCGTGTCTGAAGCAATTTGCTTTGCAGTTCTTACAGTTCTGTTCAGTTTTTGGTGTTTATGCTCAGACATGTAGGCTATGTGCTGTATTTTGTGAAATCAAACTGAGAGCGTGCACACATGCCCCCTAATAAAATCTGTTTGGTACTGTGATTGACATCTGCTGTCTTCTCTATGCAGTGTAGGGGTTACTTAAGGCTGAAGCATTTTCCCTTATCCAGCCAACTTTAAAACTGTTTAGGTTTGTTACCACTTTTATTCCTGCACATAAGGTGATGATCAATCTGAATACCGTGAAGAATCTCTGAGAGACTTAATTTCATCGAGTACTAGAGTTTGGCCATCTGTGTGCTGTGGGTTTTACAATGTAGTTGGTCTTCTCTGTGAGAGGAGTGGTTAACGTTTCCTAAAATATTTGGCTTGAAATTGTAATGGCGGCAAAAAATGTTTTTTTTAGCACATTTAACCTAGCATTTAGATTCTTCCAGTCATGATGTTTGTCTTTAATTTTTTTTTGAAGTTCTTGGACTCTTGGAGGCATTTTAAAGGCTTAAGAAACTGAAGGATGAGTTTGTAGTGGCAATAATACAAATTCATTAAGGTGTAGCGTTAACTTGGTAAAGAGCATTATTTCTGGTAGTGGTTGCAGATTTTTTTTTTAAATGGACTGTTGTATTGTCAAAGGCAGTCTGTTGTAAATTCTCTACTAAACTTTGATACTTGTGATTATTTTATGCATGTTAGAAAATCATTGTGCCTACTGATAAATGCAGAAATTGCTCAAACCTTGTGTTTTAAATTTAAAATTGTCCAGGATACATTTTGTGTACCTCCAAAGTCCTATTCATTCCTTATACCGCTACCTTTTCTAAAGGGTGGTGCTGCAAACTTTATGAAGCACCCTTCTTAATATTACCAGAGACGTTCTTGAAGTGTTTGTGTCTCTTTACAACATGTTCAATGTATCAACTTGATTTAAAAAGTAAAACATTTTGGTGCTGCTTTTGACAATCTTTTGTATTTATAGAGTAGAGCATTTAATTGTATCTAACAGATATGACTAATAACCTAATCCATCATTCTAATGTTATGACATTTGAAACTATCTGCTTTAGTTTTGTTCATGAGAACAGGTTTTCCTTTATTTTTTGCACTACATTTGTGTCATGAAATCTGATGCTTTCCAAAAAGACCCAGTCTTAGAAGTGCTGTTGAAGGTTGGTCAGGTTGTGCCCAACACCAATGTTCATTTACTGGGACTCTTTATTAAAACAAAATGTCTTAGTGTAAGTGTTCCAAGTAACATGGGCTAGGACAGCTTTGGTGGATGACTTTGCATGGCAAAATGACTTGGCTTCCTCATGCTAAGCTGACGAAGCCCTTGAGGTTTTATTACTTAGTCTTTGGCAGGTACAACCTGAGCCCATTGTAACTTACAAAGTTATTCAAAACTTAAGCAGGTAGGAAACTAATCATTTGTTAATACATTTAACACCTTTTGATTATTGCATTTTGTGAAGCAGGACTTAACTTCTGAAAGTGTGGATCTGGCTGTGTGTACAACAGTACTAGTTAAGCTGGAAGCCTTGTAGTATGATATACGAAATGGACAATTCTCAGGATTATACAAATACACAGTACTGTATTTAAATAGGTTTCGTTGTGATATACTGTAAATGTTTGCTGTTCTTGCACAGTTTTTTTTACATACTCAACTTTAAGAATAGATGTTTTATTTCTTTTATACTTGATTTGACTAGTTAATGGGGGGGATGGTTTGCTATGTTGAAATATCCTATGACAAGATTAAGGTATGTAGAGTTGTCAAAATATTTTTTGCCATAATTTTACACAAAACAATACTAAGCGGACTTTTCCAAGATGGGATCCGAACTGGAAAGGTTCCGTGATGCTCTAAAGAATGGTGTGTAAACAAATATTGTATTGTTATTCATGTGCTCCAAATGTGACTTTTTAATGCTGTGTATTGCTTGCATTTTCTGGTGTAAAAGGATTGGATTTTGTGGTATACTGAACCATTCAATGCTTGCAAACACTGTTGACCACCAGTGAGGAATGAGTGGTGAAATATCTGTGCTTCCTAGAAGCTTTTTTCATTTTGAGGGTGGGGAATGGGGATACATTAATAAAGCTCTACTGTGAAATCAATATTGCACATTTTTCAGAATAAAAGTGAACATAAATCTTGCTTTACTCTGAACTTATTTTTCCCTGAGGGTTCAAATTATTATTTTCTTAAATTTATAGCACAGTTCTCAATTTTTGTCATGAAAACCTACGCCCAATGAAGCCGTGAGGTCCGGACATTGCCGAGTCGGTTGCAGGACCAACATGTAGGTACAGCACCTGTGGGTGTAGGTGAGGACTAGAAACTGGGAGAACCATGGCTAACCAGTCAGACTCATTCCTGGGCTTGGTCAGTCACCTGCTCTCTGGCAGTAAAGTTAATGCAACACACATATCTCCTATGATGTACTGTGAATCTCGCAGCATTTGCAAGGAGTAGTTCAGACAGATGGGTGTTTCAAAAGTATAGGTAAGGTTTCTTTTTCTTCCTCACTGAAACAGGTGCTGTAGTTGTAAAACTGAGCCACAAACATCCACTCCAAACTTCTCAACATCAAAACGTAATGTTGCAGATGTGATGACCATCTTATCTGGTAGTAAAACTAAATTTTCCAATTTCATTCAGCTATAACTAAGCACCTGTTCTAGGTACCCACAACACTTAATGTAGAGAAACATTTTTTTTTCTCCTCCTTCCACATTTCCTTTAAGTTTTAAATTGTGACCCAGGTCCTTGTTCCACTGCTGAGTCTACAATGCCATCATAGAAATTTGGATCACATTTTGGGATTCCTTTCCTGTAGACTGAAGATGTTTAGTTTTAACTGTATAGGGCAATGTGCTCCTGAGACAAACAATTATTCTTGGTCCCCCAGGATTATAATCTCTTGGTACGATGAACAAAACTGAATGGGGTTTTAAACAAGGTCTTGTGGTGCAAGCTTGAGCACAACATCCTTGAGTTGCACACCTTTTGCGATGTGTCCAAGCAGTGTCTGCCCTTTTTGTTTTTCACTTCCCACATTGGTGGTGGTGGAGGGGAGACCCCATTACCTGTAAAGCGCTTTGAGTGGAGTGTCCAGAAAAAGCGCTATATAAGTGTAAGTTATTATTATTGTCAGGCGGGAAATTTTAAATAAATCTAAAGCTCTGGATCACTCATGTGAAATGTAAAGTATGTTTCTACTTTCCAAGTGGATTGTTTGGGGTTTGACAGCTGTGGGCACAATCCACGATTAGCTTCACTTTTTGTAATTGCTTTGTCAGCATTTCCGTTTCTCTCTCCGTTTTAAAGCACTAAAACAACATACCTCAAAGCGTTTCTTTGCGTTTCTAGAGAGCTTCATCTGTATTTTGTCCTGGTAGTGCTGTTTTTGTCAGCCCCAGTTGAACAACTTTTGAAATGTACAAAATTAAAAATGATTTTTTTCAAAAACTGACTAAAAGTTTACTTTTTCATGTGAGCAGCAAATTGGTATGTTGCATTATGAATGGAGTTTTAAAATGGTAGCATCTGCTACATTTTGTTTAAGCTATATAACCTACTGACTCACAGGATCATTCTCTGGGACAGCTGGACTATCACATTATCCTCTCTCTGTAGGTTTTATTTCCAAATCTAGTAAAACTTGGCAACAGTTGCCAGTATATACTTTTATAACCTACAGGGTCTTCACAAAAGGGTTTCATATATTGCTTTATCAATGTGTGCCACACAGCCTAAGAAAATATTTACACAAGATCGAACTTTTAAATGTATGTTTTCAGCATGGGCACTATACACTTAAAGAACACTTACCAGTCTTCCTTTCAAGTTCTGCATTGTTGCAGCCCTTCTGTATTTTTTATTGTGATGAATGTCCCACGTTTCAAGTCTTCATTTCTTCGTGGGCTGTTCTTATTTGTTTTGCCCCTAAAAAAAATAGTCACGAGTTCGGATGTGCAGAATATGACAACCCTCATCAGAGCTGAATGAATTTAGTCGCATCTCGTTTCCTGTCGAAGAAATCCTCCACTACTTACAATCTGAGTATCCTAAAATGAGAATTCTTTCTTGAAAAGCCTGTACAAATACCTACGTAACAATTCATTTATTTTCTTCTGAGCACTGTAATGTGCTTAGAAGCCACTAGTGGCAAAGAGCCTTTCAAGTTCCTAGATACTGAAGCTGAGGTCTCATGTCAACTTAAAGGAAGCGATCGTGACATACAGTACAGTATCTGAACATGACCCACCTTGGCATTTCACTGTTGTAGTTTATCTGGTGTAAAATGTATACAAATCGCGTTTTATTCATTTTTTCCCCCAGAGATTTTGTAAATATTCTCGATAAACACTTGCACTTGCAGATTTTACTTTTGCTTGCGGGTTAAAGACAATTTATTAAGGTTTTTTTCCCCCCACACATGATCGTAATAGCACTTCTTATTCTCTGTGGGAGCGCAGCACCAAGTGATGAGTGTAGTACAGAAGTTGAAACATTGACGTACTATTTCTTCCGATTAAAATATTACTTTTGCGAAAAATGCACAATACAATACACGCTTTAGATTTACAATTGCATCGTTTGAAGTTTCTTATTTTAGTCACAATTTAATATCTTGTTGGTTCAAGGTTGAAAAGCTATGCTATTATTTTGTAGCCAATGTTTTTTTTTATTACCTTTATTTTCGTAAAACGCGCCATATCCGGTTTCTCAAAGGAATCCTGCTGTGGTCCTTACGCCAGGAAGAACCTCACGTCAATAAACAATTTTATATCAAAGGCTTATGGCATTTAGAAGAAAAGGGGTTTTGAAACGTTTGTATTGCTTAACTATGGAAACATCTGTTTGTTCAGCAATGGACTTTAGAATCTGTTTAAACTGTTTTTTCCGATGTGTTGCATTGGTACATGTATGTGTGAGGTGCTGAGATCTGAAAAGAACAACTAGTCATCAAACCTTATTTTTTTATAATACGTTTTACAATAATAGTGTGGTGAACCTTCATCCGTTCTTAAATCTGCTTTTACAAACATGACGTCATTGAGTTTAGATGAAAATCATGACATATGAAGGTTTTGTACATATTCTGTGCAGAATTATTACCTGAGGCACCGAAATAAAAAAATGGCCTATAATCCACAGCAAAGGGCCACCTAACCCTCAATGTAAATAAATGTAGAATGTGTTTTGATAACGTACAATGTATTTAAGTGTCCCGTTAGTTATCAAGGTGTGCATTTAAACCTTTCAAAGAAGTGATGTTTCAACAACATACAGTACGTTACCTGAACTAGAGAGATGATATATGTTTCAAGTTATCTTGTTAATTGCACAGGGCTTTGGGCTGGTAGCCGTAAAATGCGGTCACGTTTTTTGGATTGGGTTTATTTTGATGTTTCACGAATAGAAACTGTGCACAAAAGTTTTTAATATAACTTATGCCTCCAAATGAACCACAGAACTCATTAAGGTAATGTAGTGTGAATACATAGACGGAAGTATCCAAATAAGGTGTGAACCATATTTTGTAAAGAATGGTTTTAAAAGTTTATTTTTGTAATGCTTGACGTGCTCTACCAGCATAGCTTACTGTTTTTTTCTAGTTTGCTTTGTGCTGCGGGAACCTGTTCACACTGGATACTATTTTACAAACAACCACTGTACAGTACCGACACAACGTTTAAATGCAAAACGTGTTTTTTTTTAAAAAATCAGCTTTAGAGTTCAAATGCATATTGTTTCACAAGGATTTGACCACACACAAACTCCCCCTCTATCGCCAAGTATTTTAAGTAGCTTTAGCGTTGTTGAACGACGTGAAGTCCCAAGGTTATAAAACAGTAGCGACTCCAGAAGCCGGCAAAGAAAGCCACGTGATTTAAACTTGAAAAAAGTGAGATCGAACGTTGTAGCAGAGAGAACCATCTGAGGATCTGAGCGTAACTCCTACGTCTTCCATTCATAAGAGGTAAGTATTCTACACGTATGTTGTGCATTCTCATGTATTCTTAATCCTGTGTTTTTTTTAAAAGCAAGGTAAGTGTTAGTGTAGCAACTTTGTTTAAAAAACTTCTGCCTCCACATGTACGGCGTAGTTTGTACTTTAATCAAAGCTTTAAGCCAGTTGCTGTAGTCACTGTACAGTGGTACAAAAACAATGTATAACTTTAGAAGATATTGTGTAAACATTTACTCCCTTACAGAAGTCTATGTTCATTTGGTTTTCTTTAAAAAAAAAACAAACGTTTTCAACCCCAATCCCTATAGATTTGCATTTCTGCTGGAGTTGCTGCAGTTAGTAGCCTAATCTTTAAATGATTGTTCCGCCTTTAGCTAGGTGTCAGGTATTTTCAACCCAGTTTTAAGAAAATGTCCCAAAGGTGTCAAACGCAAGGAGTACACTGTTTAAGCTGTATATTTTGGAAACTTAAAATCTGCTTTTTTAACTCAGTACTAATTAACTATTTGGTAGTTCGTTATGCGTTAGTATATTTAAATTAATGTGAAATGAATTACATTTATGGGAACGTGTCACTACGCCATATCAAGCTTCTATGTGTCTGGGTTGATTAAACTTCAGTTATTTTGTGATGCAGTAGCTTTTTTTTTTTAAAAAAAAACTTCCTCAAAAAATGGACCAGTATTTGGACCCGTTAAATTCAGGATCTGTAGCTAAAAAGTGAAGTTTTAATGACTTTTTGACACATTTTAAATAGTATTTTGAAACAGATGGTAAAATCAAGGGTCTGTCAGGATTCCCATTTTAAACACAGTATAGTTATTAATAATTAAAGACCATTTGACAGTTATCGATAAATTGATAATCAGTACAGTTTCGGTTTTAAAATATTATAAAGCAGAACTGTTGGTTAGCAAGTCCACCCTAGCTGCTGTTGGGACAGGTCCGCTATGTGAGATTGCTGACTGACTGCGAACTGCTTCCACTGGTTCAAAGTTCCCCTTTGTTTCTGGGCACCCCTTTGAACAGCCACTGACAAAGCCCAAGGACTTCCTGGCTCCCTTGAGAGCCACCATTGTATTTTAGTAATGTGTTTAGTAAGACACCCTTGTGTTTTAGTAATGACTTGAGTTCAGTGGTAATTGAAGACATCCTTTCTCTGTGAATGAGGAATTTCACACTGTTTCTGTGAACTGTTTTTTTCCCATCATTCACAGAAGGATTCAAAGTAATGTGGCACCTTCTATTAATCATTGTGTACAGGTAAAGCACAAGCTGTTGGACTGATCATGACTGAAAGTCACATGCAGTGTAGAGTCACTAGTGTCAAATTTAAATCACATATAAAAGCTAATGTATGAATTTAGTTTTCCCTTTCTACAGTCTTATTGCCAGAATCATATAAATCAGTTTTGTATCTTAAAATCTCTCTTATTTTGAGTTTTATTCTAAGTTTTTTCTGTTCTCTTTTACTATTTGAAAAATGGAAATAGTCTCTTCTTCATTTTTAGTCTGTTTGTGCATCTGAAGAGATGGGGGCTTCTTTGTTTTTCCTCAAATGAAAGACAACAGTACATGTCAGACTCATTTACTGCAAATACTTAAAATTGATTTCTTTACCAATGTTTAACAAGTCATACTTCCTGTAGGACAAAGGGGTATTTTATATTAGGGGTGAGTATTGATGATGAATGGATTGTGATACAAGAGACCTGATACAGCAACAAAAATGTGAACTGGGAAATAAATGGACAGATTTTATAACATGCTTGCAATTTTACTCAGTTGTCATAACATTATTATATCATAAGAATAATAAATATTTGACACTTTTACACAGTTGAACTAAGTTAAATACCACATCTTCAAATTGCTTTTCAGTTTGGTACACAAAACTTAAAGAACATGATAGTAGAAATTATACTTATAAATTATATTATAAAAAAAAACTATTTTGTTACAATTGTCAACTCCAGAATGACCATGACAAAACAAAAGCAACAGAAATGAAAGCTGAAATGAAAGAATGAAAGACCAAACCAAACTGAGGGCTCGGTGCAAGTGCTATGCTGTATAACGTACCATAACACCTTCACCAAAAGGAAATGTTTTTCACAAGATAAAGATTTAATTACTGGAGAATTAAAAAAAAAAACCTTTTTCATCTACATATCCTACTGTTCAATTAATTTACTTTTTTATTATAGTTAAAATTGCAACAGAAATAAATATTTATTTACCAAGCAGTTTTTCACTATAATTTTCTCATACAATATGACGTTCCAAGCTCCTTTTCCTTTTATGTCGCAAGCAACCTTGTGATTTCAGCATTTTCTTCCCAAGTAATGAATGAGTTGCTGTGAAACAGGGGAAAGTCAAAAGCTGAGGAGGTCCTGTGACCTGCCATGGGTGGACTATATTACATCGTTACATTAGGACAAGAAAAGTCCTGTACTGAAACTGCAGCCGGACGTGGTGCTCTTGCACATGACCTGTTAACAAATTAGATCTCAATAACTCCATTAACTTAAATGTACAAGACTTGTGTGGCATTACGCGGGGGCCTGTCCAGTGTGCCCTGGTAGAAGGGTGACGCTTCGTTTTTGTAGTCCCAGCTGTCTTGGCTTCTAGTTGATGAGCCCCAGTTGGGCGGGTCCTATAAAGGCACACTGCGCACCCCCCGGCAGGATGAGCAGGGCCACCCCAGGATGAGGGGAGTTTACACCAACAGTCCCAGAGGGGGTTGTACCCGCATAAGGTTTTCTTTTTCTTTCCTTTTTTCTTTTTTGCCTGTCCCATCATGCACGTTCACCAGGGCAGGCATACACACACTTTGTTTTTACGTACTAAGTTCTTGTAATGTTCTTGCCTTACGCGCCCTGCTCTCCAGACTGGACCCCGCTAAATAGGGTACGTCCAGTCTGGTCGCTGCTGTGCTTGCAGCTCTTTTTTGTCCTAGGCCGGACCCCTTTAAATAGGGTAAGCCCAGCCTGGAGGTACCGAGGCATATCACTACAATTTATTTTTGCCTTTTTGATAGTGTGTCACTCTTTTTGTATTATTTTTGGTCCTTGCTATCCTCACTCCACTGCTTTTGTCCCCTCGCCCAGGACTTGGACTTTTTACCAGTGCTCACTGCGGCACCTCCCACTACACACTGTCACAAAAGTAACTTCAAATCCCCTAAATGAACACAATATACAATACAGATCAGATACTCCTGATCTCACCTTCTTTTACAAAATGCTTCACATATCATTGCATTTAACGACATTTTAATTTTCTCGTATTGTTCATGCAAACTCTTTGCTGTCCTGTATTTGATTGATCCTTCTGTGTTTTCCCTTCATCTTCTATGTCTTATGTTCTATTTATATTGCAACAGAACTCTTTTTGTTACACTACTGTCTCCAACACAGTTGGTTAAATGACCTGACCAAGAATGAATGGGTCATGGTTAAATGAATTGTGAAGTTGCCTGACTGTCTAGACTCAGATGCGAGTACAGGCAATTGTGAGTGCCTCAATCAACAAGATAATGTAAGAGACTTGGCCTGACTAAACTCCCTAAAGAATTCCCGTTGGCTTACCTTAAATATCAGAGGTCCTATATCTCAGATACACTTTTACATCTTCACTGTCTAATACATACTGTCTGTTGCTTTGTAAGTTATTGTCTGCCTGCTAGAATCTGATCATGTCAGCAACGGCATGATAATCTCTTTGAAGGCATTTTGTAAAATTAAAAGTGATTAACAGTTGACAACAAAAACTGCTGTCATCTTGTGTTCTTAACCAGGATGCTCAAGAAAGATTCATTTATACACTCAAGTGTAACCTATGAGTCACGCCCACTATTAAGGTAAATATTTTAGATAAATGGCTTCTAAAACTGCCAAATGCTGGGGGCCCAAGAATGAACTCAAACCATTAGAAAATAAATGTTTTTGTCTGCTTTGATTTCAAACTTGCTCACTGTGTCTAAATCAGTTTGTTTCCTCTTTCTTTTTTGTGTGTCTACACAGGATCTTCCTGACAAAAACCAAAGCCATGCCACCTCCCACATCTACAAATTTGGGATATACACCTCCAGATGGCGGATGGGGGTGGGCTGTGGTATTTGGGGCCTTTGTTTCTATTGGATTCTCCTATGCCTTCCCGAAGGCCTTGACAATTTATTTCAAGGAAATCCAGGAATATTTCTCCACTTCATACAGTGAAATAGCCTGGGTGTCTTCCATCATGCTTGCATCTATGTATGCTGGAGGTGAGTATATAACAACAAGGAGCCAAACTTGTCCAGCAGGTGGAAAAATGATTGATTACCTATGATCTTGTCCACTTATGCACAAGATAGGCCATGCTCTACATCCTCCATTAATAATCTTTCCAACCTTTTACTTATATTTGTGTGTAACGCCATGTATACAGCTAGAGACTTTTTATTCAAAACCAAGAAAGGAATATTGTATCACAAATTCTACGAAGAAATCTAAAAACTGACTCTACAGCACATTTACGGAATCAATTGTTAATTGTTATGCTCTCTGCATGGCCGCAGATACCATACCTGTGAGACAGCTGTGCTTTTGGGAGAATATCTGTTTCTTTCTCATCGTCTTCTATGAATGGAAATTGAACAGATGAACACTGCATGTGTTAATTTAAGTGATATTGCTGATGTGTACTGCATTTTAAAAATGACTATATTGGGCCTAAAATTAGATTTCTGACCACATTTCATTTCAATAGAGCAAACATCCAGGCCTGTTCTATTGATTGATCATTCCGATCAGCATCAATAGCCTTAGTTTCTTGGTTTGGTATTTTCGACATGACATTTTCACCCATAAATTAAAGCTACAATTTGTAGTCTTTCAGTTTTCCTAAAATGTTATAAATTACCATGTCTGATTTGCATATTGCAAGGTTTCTTTTGTTTTTGTATACAGTACTTTATCTGCCTGCTAGAGAACAAAAGAACTGGTTTAGCCAGTTAAAAAACGGTTAAGTGTATTGGCACTACTTAAATAGTCACGTTTACGTCCTGACATGTAATATTTGTTAACATATATGTTCCACATGTTACCATACAGATGCAGCCATTCAAAATGCGCGGGCGATACCGCATTATTTTCCGGTACGCTTTACGCAGTCTACCGCAAGCTACCGGTAAATACCGCGAGTTACCCGTAAATACCGCTAGTTACCGTAAATTCTCCTATAATACGACAAGCAAAATAATAGTATCCGGAATTTCCGCAAGGTGGAGCTAATAAAGCTCAACCTCTCATGTTTGAGCTGTGGCCATCAGTCTTTAACGAAGATATTACTAATAGTATTAATAATGAATGACCTTGGACAAGCTGTAAGTGTAAACTCAAAGTATTGCCCTGGTCAACATTCTTTTTTTCATTGACCGTCTTTGTAAAAGTAACACCATCACGCATTTGTTTCCAATCATGCAAAGTACAGTGATTCACCATGCCTTTCACATGCTCATAAAAGAGATTGATTTAGGAACATAAACATATTACCGTATGCAAACTGTACTGTATACAGTATGTATATGTATATTTAATGTCTTAACTGTGCCCGTTTAAGTATTGAATATTCATATCTAATTTTACCACTGAAGGGAAATCTTAGTAGCTGAGCATAAAAAGAATAGGAGCATACTGCAACGCGTGTGAAGGCCATAAACGGTATTAATTTTGGAACATAAACATACAGTATATAGCTGGTCTTGGTACTTTAAAGAAAAAAATACACACCAGTATTCCATTTCTCCCTAAACATTTTAAGCTTCGAAGTCTTTAACTAACGTGATACCGGAGTCAACAAGCATACTTTTAGAATTTGATTAAAAGGGAATATAATATGGAATTGCGTATCTAAAGAATTTAATAACGGTATGATTATATTCGTGTGCTGCGACAGGGCTGTGTAGGGCTGTTTCACCTGCCTGTTCATGCGAGCTGTCTTGTAGCCTACTGGTCTAGGTGCGTGACTAACAACGCACAGGTTGTAAAATTCAATATCTACAACGGGCACAGTAAAGACGTTTACAGTAAGTCTTTCTACGACAGACCAACGGACCACGAGTGCCCCTGTCGGTCAACCAATCACGCACCGCGTCATAATGCGTCATGATACGTGATACCGCAGCCAATTACCTGCGGTACGTGTCTGTACCGCTCACTTTGAATGGCTGCATCTGTATATATTGTGAGAAGATTTGAATAACATACGTATCAGTGCTTCTACTGTACCTCAACAAAATGCTGTTGCTTCCCTCTTTTGAATGAGGCAGTTCATATTCCTGTGTTATTTACAGGTAGCGGTATGGCTTGGCCTCTGGACTTTGGTCATTGGGTATAGGGGTTTGATTTGGACATTGTTGTTTGAATAAGGTAATTCCCCAAGATTGCATCAGTTAAACATGATCTACAGTACAGCCTAGTAACAGCATTGCTGGAGTATATGTGTTGTGGATGTGCATTAAATCCAGGAGGACTCTTATACTGTAAGACTACGTAAGATAATTAGTCTTAGTAGTTTAAAATCATGAAACTTTATTCTGATACTCTCATTCAATTTTGTTAACATGTAGGCCTAGTCTGTTCTTTGAGCTGTCGCTAGTCATCTTCATTTAAGTTCATTTGGTAATGATTCCAAAATCATTATTCAACAGGTATCATAGTTCAAATGAAATGAACTGACTCTTAATGTCAGTTCTTGTATTTAAGTGCTTTGATTCTGGAAAATATTAGCCTACTTGGAAATAAGCCAGTTATCTAAATGAACTCTAACCCACGCTTAGCTGGAATTTAACTTCTAGAAATACTGACAAAGGGGTTATTTAATTTTCTTTATGCACTTTAATGTTCAACATCTCTTCTAAATACTGTGAAATATGCAAAGCAAAACCATACAAATTCTGTTAACTGAAGGCAGCTGACTTAATTTGTCATTGGCGCTAAATTAGGAAGATAAAAAGTCATACACAAATGGCTGTTCTGTTTACACCGACTCTAAATGTATGTAAAGTTTTTTTCCCTTTAACTCTTCTGTTCTGTTTCAGCTGTCTCAAACTACATTTTGAACTTAGAGCATCTGATAAGTGAAGTGATGAGCAGTATGTGCATTGCATCTGAAGTAGTCAGTACACGTAATGGGTGTAAAGCATGTGAACACTGTTATGTCCACTCAAAACTATTGATTAATATGCTTGGTCATCTGACATGAATGTGGATTTGAGCAGGAGCATTTCTTATCCATTAAAACCTTGAAGTTGCTAAAACAGTCCCTACCCTTGAGGTCTGTTCTTATGCTTTAAAAAAATAATTAAGATGATATTAAGACATACATTCATCCATTTTCTAACTGCTTAATCCAATTTAGGGTCACAGGGGAGCCAGAGCACACAGTTTCCTGGCATGCAACAGACACAAGGCAGAACACACACTGGACTGGGTGCCAGTCCATTACAGGGCAGATATACAAATATATATTGTTTTTCAACAGTGGGAGGAAACTGGAGCACCAGGAGAAAACTCACCGGAACACGGCAGAACACACAAATTCCCCAGAGATAACATCCCAAATCTGGAATTTAACCTGGGCTCCAGTGATGCAAGGCAGCAATGTTAACCACTGGACACTGACTGGACACCGCCCATGTTAATATTTGAAAATACACAATGACAGGAGATGGTAGATGGGGGGGTACGGACTAAAGTAGGAGCCAAAGGGTATATATAAGGGTATAGTTAAGAAGCAGTTAAGTAAAGTCCCTTCTAAAGAAGAAGATTTTGAGTCTAGATTTGAAAGAGTTCAGGGGAGGTGACTCTCTGATATCCTTAGGGATTGAGCTTCAGAGCTTTTTTTTCAGAGCACAGCAGGAGAGTGTGGATGGGCTTCAGGGACAGATATGGATCAGAACTAGAAGAGCGAAGGTTGCAAAGTGGGGAATAGGATGATAGTAGCTCAGACAGGTACTGAGGTGCCAAACCATGCAGAGCCCTTTAAGTGAACATGAGGATTCTGAAACTGACACAAAACCTGACAGGCTTCCAAGTTTTTGGACATACTGAAGTTTGTTTAATGTGGATTTAGAAACCCCATTGAGTAGAGCATTACAGTAGGCAATTTGGGAGATGACAAATGTGTTGACCAGCTTTTCAGCAGCAGTTAGCGATAACATAGGATTTCATCATGGTGATTTTTCTGAGGTGAAAGAATGATGTTTTAACAATATGTTGCACACGTGGGTCAAATTTCAAACATGAATCAAACATCACCTCCAAGTTTTCGCCTCCTTCAATTTTGACTGAAGCTCTAGTACAGTACCATTCACAGATAGGGTTACTGCATTGGTTTTACAAAGTTGATGGGGGTTCTGGTAGGCATGGCTTCAGTCTTGTCAGTTAAGATGAAGGAAATTTTGAGTCATTCATGGTTTTATGTCAGAAATGCAATTAGAGATGTCAGAGACAGCCACATCAGGGTTTGGTATAGATGTGGATTTGAGTATCATCGGCAGGGAAATGATTTGTGCCATTCGATTTTAAAAGCTGACCAAGTGGGAACATTTAAATGCTGAAAAGCCCAATATCAAGCCCTGAGGTCCAATTTCAGAGCTAAATCCTCCAAGAGAGACAAAGTGGCAGTGATCAGTGAAGTAAGACTTGAACCATTAGGAGCAGTGTCAGAAACTCCAAACACAATCTCAAGACAAGACTCAGACTTTCTCAAGACGGGAAAGTAAGATATCATGGTTAACAGTGTTAAAAGCAGCACTGAGATCAAGAAGAATAAGGAGATAAAGAGAACCAGAATCATAAGCCATTAGAAGATCATTAGTGACTTTAACCAGGGCAGTTTCTATACTGTGAAGATGTTAAGACACTAATGTCTAACACATGGAATAGAAAATTCCTGCTTGCTTGAAGATGTTATATTCCTATACAAAAATACACAATATATATATACAATAAATTCTGTTAAAATATCTAAGATGGACTTAATATTCTTTTAAATTATTACTTTGTTTGCTGAATATGAAAACCTTAAAATATATCTCTACTGTATATATTTATACGGTTAAAATGCTCTTTTGAGATTTGTTTCTGTTGTCGTCTCTCTAATGTTATTTCCTTAAAGTTGCTTATTGAAGTGGCTTGAGATATTGCAGTCAATTCAGTTTAAGATTTTAGAGAGATTCATCAGCTGTTCCAAGGTCACTGTTTCATGATTCTTCACAGGAGTGCCATTTCACTTAACAGCAATAATGGCAGTAAGGATCTAGGTGAAATATTCCTGTGTACTTGCATTGAGTCACAAAGCTTTATCATTTTGTCCTTGGCTGCACTTAGCAAAGTCACCTGACATTTAAAAGGACAGGAATAATAGATCTGAGATGGATTCACATACTGGGATTATTATAAATTGTTCATGAAATAACTAGATTTGCTTTATACCATTTTGACCTCTATGCCCCAGAGATATAAGAACTGGGGTAAGTATATAACTCAATGGAAATTTGCTTTATACATCCACTATATACCCAAAATATAATCCAAAATATAACAGAATTTTGAGCTTAATAAATCTAAAACACATTGGAACTTTGTACTAGTTTTCTTGCTGGAAATCATAAAATTATACTTTTAAATAGTTTAAATGTTTAACCATATAATTATGTTTTTTATTAAGAAGGGGAACCTATAATGCATGCACACTGTACAATGTACATATTACTATTTTTAATGATCTCAGTTGTTTGACCGTTTTGGTTTCAGTTTCTGTTAAGAATTATTCATGTTAAAAATAATATTAGGTATTTTATATTTTGATGCACGTGTACATAGTTGTAAATGTTAGAGCCAATAAAAACTGGCTGTTTTGTTCATATTGTTCTATTTATATGGTCTGGCTGAATAAGATAAAAAGCAAGGAAGACATATCATTTGGAGATAACATGAACATTGTGCCAGTGATAATTGCTTTGCAGCTGGCAGAAAAAAAATGTTTACAATCTGTGTAATCTAGAAAGTATCTGTGTGTTCTGGTACAAGTTGAAAATAATTTACTATGTAAAAATTAAATTACATTGATTTATTACAGATTTCAAATATTTATCATAATAATGCACTTTGGTATACAAAAATCTTCATCTTTTGTTGTTTACATTGTATACTTCAATAATATATGCATTAATCATATTGTTACATGACATTACAGCCCCGACTAACTCTGCTGGTAGAGCCTGAGACTCATAATCTCAGGGTAGTGGGTTAGTGTCCCACGTTTGGTGCAAGATTCTTGCAACCAAGGAAGTCTCCAGTTGTGACAATTACTTGTACCACAGGACCCAGGCTTCTAAGGTCAAGAGAGTGGGACAGTGCAACAGCTTTCCCACTTAAAATAAGCCCCCGCACATGTCTCAGTCATCATCGGACACAACGGACAACGGACCATTGCATACATTATTAAATGTATTTTGTATTTGATATTTAAACTGTTGAGATACTGGCAGTCTTTACATGAATTTCTCTCTGTTTCTGCTTTTTGCTTTATTTTCCTTTTGAAATATCTTGAATAGTGAATCACTGTGGATGTTAAGCAGCTGTATTAGGAAAAGCAAGATTTAGCTTGAAAGACAGGGAGTTTGAAATTGACTACCCTCCTCCTTTGGCTACAGGGGAGGGGTGATATGATATCTTTGAAATATGCAGAAACAAGTTATCCAATAACTATGTCAAGATCTTTAAAAAAAAAACACGATGCTGTGCAATTGCTGTGTTTGCTTACAGTAAATAACTAGAACTCGGATGCAACTGCAATGATTAACGCAGGTGTTCAGAACATTAGACTGGAGGTAAGGGGTTGGCACAAGCTGGTCTTACAGGTCCCCTTAAATTAAAAGCATCAGTAGACTTGGAAAGCTGTTATACTGCTCTAACTAAGACAAAATTAGTTCAATTATTTCAAGAGTTGTGATGAAATAAAAACCAAGCATTTTCCAGGCAGAAAAATCTCCACCCTTTGAAAGTTTGAGTATAATTATTTTTACTTTCATGGTATTTTAGTTTAACAGCAGCTCACTGTCTCATTTAAAACGGCAGTTTACTGTGCCATTTATAGAGGTATAGTTTACAAATCAGCCACAAACTGGTTCTCTCTCAATCTGCTGTTGACATGGGACCAATTTTCAATTAATAGTAATTTTACAATTTAGTGAAGGAGTTTCTTAAACATAGGAATTAAAAACATAAGAATAATTACAAATGAGGAATTTGGTTCATTAGGTTAGTAGCTGACTGATCCAGGGAACTCATTCACCTGAATATCAGTCTCAACAACTTGGCTGGAATGTCTTATTCCAGATGCAGACAACACTTTATATAAAGAAGTGTCTACTGAAGAAAGAATAAGGAAGGAAGAAAGCAATAACTATTTGAAAGATAGAATATATTATCTTTTGTCATATAAGTAATGAAATCAGACTGAACTACTCTATCTGTATATGGTCCTATAAAATGTATAGGATTTTTACCTTGAAAAATGTTTATTTCAGTGACTTTTCTGTATATGACTAATACTTCAATTTTGATTAAAACAAGTTGTTCTTCATTGTATGACTGGTATGTTTTTGAATACATTTCTGCCAGAGCAAAGGAATAAGTCATTAACATACGTAAGCCACTCTAGGCAATTTAATAATCCTATTATTGCTGACCTATGATTTTCAATTATTAGAGGCTTTACAAAACTAGCCTATATATCCAGTCATGCTTGGAATGGGAATAAGTATTTTCAAAACGCATTAACCTTATTGGTCGCTTCTCATTCTTATATTTATTTCCAGTTTATTAATTTGAAATTAATGATAGAGAGATTTAATTTGTTAAATTTTGTACATAAATAAAATGCCTTTCTTATTAGTCTGTATTACAAACATTTTTTTTTATTTTGGATTGACTGAGTTTTTATATGCTTGCTATGTATTTGCAACCCCATCTGTGAGATGACAAAGAGCAAAGTCGCAGAATCAGCTCAATCCATTATTTAACTCTGATTAATGATTCCGTCCTGGAGAAGCTCCGCCACTGAGTGTATGCCTGTTCCCTGCCATGCCACAGAAACCTTCATATTTAGAATAGCACCATTTCATTGACATTTAATGTTGAAACATTAATTAAAAAAAGCAATGCATTTAATAAGCAGACAATTTGAACCAAGGAGCTTAAATTGAAAGAAAGGCAAGAGTGCAAAAGCAGATTTTCAGACCACATGTAAGTACTGAGAGTCTCTGTCCCTGACGCATATGATAAGGTCTTGGTCTTGGTGCATGGCATCAATAAAGTTGCCTTTCTTAAAATGAGAGTGCTGTTTTTAAAATGTTCTGAAATTAAACATTTTAACTGTTTAGGAAGCAGGTACTGCACAGCACATAATGACTTTAATTTTATTATTTATTCTGTTTGGCTTTATCCATCAACAAACGTGGAAACAAATCATTAAATTAAAAATTGAATACGGCTAGGCTGTTTTAACAAGCATTATGTGCTATCATTATGTAATATAATATTAAATCCTTGTTACCACCAGTAAACAATAATGTAAAAAAACTGCTGACATTTACCGATCTTTTCTCACGTGGTGTCAGATTGGGATGAACCATCATATTACAGGTTGTGATGACAAAGTTCTTTTTCAGTGGCCATTAAAAAGGCAGATCAAATGTGTGAATGGATGTGGCAGTTTGATTCAGTTCATTCTCAGCAGATTTTGTCTGGTGCTCAGGAATGCTAGGCCATGAGACCCCTTTATGAAAATTCACAGTCCTAATCCATTCTGCTCTTGTTCACCTTCTGAGCAAGGCTTAGCAACCACATTCAAATAAGGTGTCAGATAACACCACACAAGCAGCTGTAAGCCTTGCTGTGCTTTTTAAAATGGATTTTAGTTTTATTCTGAATTTCCACAACCACCTCATATGGAGCGGGACTTTTACCTTAAGTGACATTTGTGTCTTTTGACATTGGTGTCCCTGATTCATACAATCTTATCCCTTGGCATGGGACGACATAGACATAGTCTTCTCATGTTCTCTGTTTCAGTGTTTGAGCCTTGTCATTAAGACTAAGCCTGTAACCGTAAAGCTATTACTGGCTAAAGAAGCAATCCAACACGTTACCTTTATTCATTATCTGAAGAAAGCCCATTATGAAAAGAATGTGTATTCTTCTTTTTCAAATGTAGAATATCTGAACCAAGGCACTGATAGACCTCATTTTAAAACCATACAGACTCACCCAAAGTCTCCTAAACACAACCCAGAGTATGCTCAGTCCAAGGTTGAACACCCAGCTTTCAGTCACATCGCAAGCCTTCCAGGGCCCTAAAGGAATTAATTAAAACCATATTAAATGCTCTAAATCCTTTTACCATAAACTATAAACCATGTATTCGTTATTCAGAGTACAGAGACCATAACTTAACCCATGTATTAGAACTGTTAAGTATTTATACACCAATAACCATCAACTATTACCTACATCTGGAACTGTCTAATCACATAATCAGATCTATAACCATATCCTTTAGACTGTGACTATATAAGGCATACCAAATAAATAACCTATTAGTTCTTTCTTAAGCATAGCCTGGATTTTTTCTCTTTACTGACAGCTATGTTTCCCCTCTCAGGGAAACTTTCAGCAACTTGCTGAGATGAAGGCTCCTTTCCACAGCTAAAAGATCCAAGGAATGCTCTGTCTTATCACCTGCATTCTATCCAAGGGCTCCCCCACTGCAGAGGTCCCCAAACCCAGCCCCAGGGCTCACCCATTGGTGGGCTCCCCAACACCTGACTCATGGCCTCATCCACTGCTGGTCTCTCCCACACCCGGCCAGCGAACTTAGGCTCAAGGAAACCCCCACAGCTGCCTCTTATACATATAGTAGAACTAAGACCTAAAGGAGCACTCTCACTTCCTTAGTGAGCCATGTGGTCTGAAATCCCTCTGGGATATGTAACCATTGAGCAGCCCCTTTTGGGATTTCCCTCTGGGATTTCCACCAGACAGTCACTACTAGTAGCAGTGACAACCTGCTCAGCCGATCCTGTGTGGCCAGGTACACTATAACCATAACCTTTCCTTGCACCTCCTACACAACAGGAGCTAAATGTGCTGATACTCTCTCTGCATGCTCTCATTTACTCACAAGAAACCTTCTGCCCAAACTGGTGACTGCTTAACCACCTTCCAACCAAGAGCTACACCTCCCTACTAACCAGAGAGCTACAGTAGATGGAGCTCCTTGCCTTCAGAGGTAACCATTGTTCCAGCTCCTCCGGTCTTCTCTTTACTAACCATAATGGATATAACTCAGTCTTAACCCATGTACTCACATTTACCCCTGTCTCTTTTTGAATGTTGTACTCTTCAAATTAACCCATATCTGGTCCTGTACTGTCAACAGACCAAACTCCCCTCACAAAGAAAGATGCCCTGTTACACACATCTTACTGTACCAGTTTTGGTCATACCTTTGTACAGGTATGTTTTAAAAATGTGTAAAAACAATCTATTAATCTGTTGTTAATGATGTTATAAACAGTAATACATCATTATTAGGGGAGTAGGTCAGGCTATGATTAGGATTAGGATTTTCTTACTAGCATGCAATTAATCAAGAATACAGCTCGGTTATTATCACATTAATTTACTATATTGTTTTTATATAGTATTCATAAATGACATTTTCTACCCCTAGTAATGTGTTACCCATATGTTGTTTTGCATCCTAAATAATTTGCACATTGACTGCCTAAAGTAGAAAATATATATTTGTCTTAGTTATCTGCTTGAAAGCATTTTTTAAAGAGAAACTCAATGAATACAATAGATTACCTGGCTGTGGAGGCAGTAAAAGAGACACTAGCCTCTCTCCAAACTGAGTTTAGCATGGTGATGAACTCTGATTGCCTGAAAGGCCTATTTTTGTCACAGTTTTCTCATGTTCTCATATACACTTTCGACTATTTTAAATTACTTTGGGACTCTGGGAAATGTGTACTTGACTTGTTCATTGTGCTGTTAGGATGAGAACGAGCAACTTTCTCTGCTTCTGACATCTCCCTTCATGGGTGCTAGCTAAAGAGAGAACGGGAAAAGAGTATAGAGAACTTAATCTCTTCAAGTGCCTAATTAAAACTAATAAATTCAAGCTACTGTATTTTGGGACTTTATAATGTGATTTGTATTATCTACATGCAGTGGATAATTAGCACTCATTAACTGGTTGTAATCACTGAATGGCAGACCTGTCTTGGAAGGAACTGTAATAGCAGCCAAAACTTCCACTAGTGGCCACTATCATGTGCAAATAGACACACTTGGCATTAGTTCATTAGATTATTGGTGGTGGATAGTTACACATTTTTAAATGGGATATGTCTGGGAAATAAATGGACTCAAGGTTAGGGTCATATTATTCAATAGGCATAATAATCTCTGTGCCTAGGGCCTATGAAAACTTAATGGCCTATGAACAAATGGTTTGACAATGATTTTTGTTATTTGTATGATCAAAACTGTATCAAAGATCACTTCTGGAATATATGCATATAGCAAGGATAGGTTATCTGAAAACATATTTAAGATAATTTTGATCACCCATCTTTCCATAAAAATGTATATACCCTTTAAAATGTCTCCACCAAAGAACTAATGAAACAAAAGTGCCAAGGGTCTACAAGGTCTTTAATCTGGCCCTACTCACAGTGTGAGTTGGTGGTGAGGTTTTGTAGCAGTCTGGGAAGACTGCTAATGAGTTTTTTTGTTTTGTTTTGAAGCCCTGTAATAATCTCTGGAATGTAGGCTCCTGTACTGAGTAATATCACCATTGTGGATTTTAATATGTTTAGATCCCTGGATCCACCTTATTTAAGGCTGTGATCTTTCACAGATGTGTTCGTTGCAACTGCATTGTGTTTTTATATCCTGTTGTCATTTTATGTTTTTCCCCAATTTCAGCTGGTTGTTTCTCAAGTCAGGAAGCCTGTCTCTTTGGAATTCAGAATCACAGATTCCTTACTTATCAAACACTTGAGTAGTTTTCTAAGAATCACATCAAGGTTTATTCTTTGCTTCTGGAAAGGATTCCCATTGTCATGAAATAAATTGTTTTTTTAAAAGTATTGTATCAATCAAAACTACATTGTTAACTAGCTGCTTACTGCAGATGACTATGGTGGAATTGTGGTTTCTTTTATGATATTGCAAGGATAACCTAAATCAAAAAAGCAAAAGCTTCAACACAGTTTTCATTTTCAAATGGGGGAGACTGCTTAGTCTTCATTTATCTTTTACATTTAATTTGGAGAATACATTCCATTTTAATCCATTAAAGAACCTTTGAGTTAATGTTCTTAGAACAATCCAAGGTCAGCCATTTTAAAGCCCAAAATAAAAGAATAACACAACACAAAATGAAGAAAAATCTTGTTCCTAGGATTTCCTCAATCTTGCTAGACTATTGGAAAGAGATTTTACAGCTAATGACTTCTGTCAGCATTGGAACAGATGGAGTGCTTTTTAAGATGATAGTCCTAAATAACGTATTCTAGTAATCTCAGAGATCTTAACCCAGTCTTTGTATTTCTATTAATACCTTTAAGTAGAATAGATTCTAGTATCTTGTCCTTCTTTCCTTGGGTTGGGATTTTAAATTATCAGAAGTGTTTGTTTCCATATTTATTTTAGTTCATTTCATGTCATGTAGTAACTTGTGATTTATTTTTGCAATTTTTAATTGAACGGGTTTATTTTTGTGAAGATGGTAAAATAGTATAAACTTAACTAAAAAATGCAAGAGTATTTGGTACATACATTTTTTAAAGCTCTAGACAAATGTCAATTGAAACACACACACATTCTTATTTGATATTTCAGACAAACTAAGCTTGACCACTGCTTAGCAGAAGAGAAATGTTTCTTTGTAATAAGTAAATACCATATTGGAGCTTGATCTTGTCAAATGCTAAGCAAGGCTTGGCTTTGCCAATACTGGGATGGGGAAACTTCGGAGCAATCCAGGTTGCTGCTGCAAGTACTGGTGGCCCAGTAGGTGGCGCTCACATGGCATTGTTCATAAGTTTAAGAGTGTTCATCCCTGTATCCTTGCTAAATTCCACTCTGTGAAATTGCAGTTGTCTTAAGTTCCCCCCTTCTCTCCTACTGTGTAATGTACTGGCACTGTTGGCCTGTAGTGACTTCCACACATCACCTAGGTGAGCTCTGCACTTCATTGGTGGATAACAAACATGGAATTATTGTCAATGCTAGGAATAATTATTATGTTTATTTAAGAGGTTTTCCATTCAAATGTGATCAACTAAGTTTACGTGAAACTAAAGCATCCCCTTGCACTTTTAAGATGATTAGATTATCTCACTTTAGAAAACACAAAGCTGAAAACATTCACCTTTAGGGATCTTCAGATTGAGAAGAAATTTGGGTGAATCGCGCTTTACAAAATCGTATGTTTATAAAACATTTTTTCAGGATTTGGGGATCGAAAAGTTTTATTTTGTCTAATATAGACATACTGCATTAAAAATATGTTAGTATGTGCTAAACAAACTGAAAATGTTTTAAGCTTTAAGTATTTAATTGTGTCTTTAAAAGGACCAGTAGGATAATATTATCATCACAATTAAAAGTTTTAAGTTTACTTTTGTATGATCTCTGTTTTGACATGTGAAGGACTGAACTTGATGATTTATGCAGATACAGTATTTTATTAATATTATTGGATGAACTGTACAGTTTACGCCGTTGCAACTTTCTGTTCTTTATATATGAGTATGCCCTGCATTATGCTGTGGTAGTAACAATATTGAATCCCCTTTCTTCAGGTCCTGTCAGCAGTATCCTGGTGAACCGCTATGGCAGCAGGCCTGTTGTCATCACTGGTGGAGTTATGTGTGCAATTGCTATGGTAACTGCATGTTTTGGCAGTACCATTATGCATTTGTATATGTGCGTTGGAGTCATTGGAGGTACAGTATTTCATTATTTTCATTTACTTATTATATCTATATAGATGACTTAAAAGCAAATTTATATACACTGTTCTTATTATTCTTGGTTTCATAAGTTTTAAGCTTGTTTCATACCTGAAATGGAATGAAGACAGGTATTATCTTTTTGGTATTAAATATTTATCTTACCTCACCATAAGCTGGACTTTCAAAGTTGTGATACGGAATTAGATGTAACTTTTGATTTGAAAATGAGCACTTTTTCCAAAAGAATACTTGGTATCGTGAAGAATCTGGAATTTAAAATGTTGGAATAATTTAAAATGTTGGAATTCTGTACATTACAGAATTGTGTTCTGTCTAATTTTCATGGTGTTGTCTTTACTACAAATTGTAAGTTGTTAATATTAAATAACACACATTCCGTATGGAACCTTTCATAAAGTAAATCTATATTAAAACCTATGAAATTTGACATGATACAGTTTGCTTAAAGAGACTTTGATTTAGGAGTCTACAGCATATTCCTTTGCAAATCCCTAGAGATATCATGTAACAGCATCCAGTGAGTTCCTTTCCTTTTTCCTGGTAAACCTCACTGGCCTTTGAGGAGGTCTAAGGATGTCTTCATTACATCTCCAGAGCCCCGTTGCTCCAAGGCATTCTCATTTTACCTGTGTTAAACTGGCATTAAAGTATTGCATGAATGACAGTGACGTGATTTCGGCTGCTTGAAATATTATCATAGGTCTTATTGCTTTTCCTGTAGCGAAAGACCTTGTGTCACTGCATCCTTATGTTGTAAAATATGTTGGTGTGTAGGCCTGTGCCCTGCACTCTGTTAATTAATACTGGAAAAGCAAAAACAACATCACAGTCACCAATCCAGGGTCTCGCAGTTGCTCTTAATTTTGAATATATTGGTATGTAATCTGTCTGTCGATATATATTTTATATATATATATTTAAAAAAATGTTCAGGTCAAAAGTGGATACAGAGAGATAGCATGATAGGTGTTGTGAGAAGACTAGTAAGTGTTCATGAACAACTGTGAATATTATAAGAATAAATACTGCAATATGTTGCAGCTGTAATCACAGCTGGAGGTGGAGTGACAGTTTAACTGAAAACAGTGGGGGCAAGAAAGGAGCATGTTTCAGACACTGAAAGGGAAAGTTGGAAATGTAACCTGGGCCAGACCTGCAGCTGAGTGAAAGCTTCTCTTTTCCATCTGGGGCGTTTTACATACTGTATGTAGTACTAAATTCTAATCCTATCAAAAGTACTTTTCCTCAGTGTTTTTAGCTGTGGTTTTCAGATGCCTGAAATAGAAAGAAATAAAAAGATGTATTTTTGTCTGAAATTATATAAGTATTCATTTTAAGATTTCTGCAGCAGATGTCTTTAGGATTCCTTTTATCGATTATTATCTGAACTTTTCTCTTTGTTTTTTTTTCCTCCACTACTGCCTAGTTTATACAGGTTCTTTTGGAGATGGTCTGTGTTAAAATGGGTTGTTTAAAGAAACTGCATGTTGAAAGGGGTGGCGGTGGGGGTAAAGTTCAAGCAGTAATTGGATCCTGTCCAGGCATCCACCTCTGAGGGGAGTTATTTACTGTGTCCCTGAGCAGAGTGCTTCTGAGAGTCAGGGGGTCAACGAACAAGAACACAGCTCCTGCACATCCATGTTGGCACAAGGATCCAGAATAGCAGGAAGAGCAGCTCAAGCCTGATAGTTTCTATTGTCTGCTGCTCTGCTGCTCTTCGGGGATATATTTTTTTTCTTGAGCAGTGGTATTCCACAGAGTGACCCTCTGACGAAACGACAGAGCCTTTGTTGCTCAGGGCTCGAGCCTGAGTGTAATTAACCTACTGGGCTATTCTGCTTGCCTCCGAAGACATGGCATGACAGGGTTCGTCTCTTGGTAGAAAGCCCAGAGGGAACAACCTGCAAGACTAATTATCCAATGAAAGAAATGTGTGAAGAATTAATTGGTTGAGAAAGCTGTAGGAGAAATGGTCCAGTGGTCAGCACTCCAAAGTAAAAGTGGAAGTTTGTGGGACTTACACAAACTCTTTCCAACAGTCATACATTCGGATCTAAACTCCCATGCACTAGTCAATACTGTGGTGAAGTGTCTGTTCCAGACTTTAAAGAGATAACAACTACATTATGAATGGAATTCCACAGGGACAGATCAAAAAGCAACAGCTGTGTGCTGTCAATCAGTTGAATGGCGTAGGTCCAAGGGCATGTGAACTCTGTCATACATCCAAAATTGCTCTTTGGACTACTGTTGTGCTCTGATCTGTCACAGCTCCAGTTGTGAAGGCTTCCAAAATCTTAGAAAAACTAAGTATTGATCCTTTTTTTCTTTTCTTTACAACCCACCGCTCAGAACTTACAGCCTGGTGATACTGGCATGCTGTATTTCATCCAATGTATTATTTACCCTTGCCCTTAAAAGAAGTTTTCTTCTAAATTACCCAAATTATATTTTAGGCTACTTAGTTCAGTAGGCTAACTTTAAAGCTTAACTTTCTGCTTAGATCTTAAAAACATAAATGCTGTTGATTGTTTTTTAATTTGACAGTATACTGGTGTATCATCCAATATAATTTTGCAATGTACGTATTTTAATTTTGTTACATTTTTTTAAGTAAATGTTAGTGTAATCTGGAAATGGTTACAGGACAGGTTCATGGTGCTCCAGATATTTCAGACACCTATAAAAGGCTTAATATGTCAGTCTGCTTTACCAGAAAAGGTATTTGCCTTGCAGTGAAAATGCTAATTAAGGAAATAAGAAAGTATTAAATTGGCTATGTGGCAGAAAGAAATAATGAAGTGATGACTTAATTGCTTATCAGTTAAATAGAGAAATCTCTTTTTTCAATTTTCCAGTTCTATTAAAAACATTTAGCCAGCAACTGAAATGACATAGGATCTTTGCACAGTATTTGTAATGACAAAGGGAAGTTATACGTTTACATTTTGTTTTTTATTATATACCGTGTTTGTGACAAATATACTGTAACCGATCTTATAGTTCTATCTTTTCTGCAGGTCTTGGCCTAGCCTTCAATCTTCAACCATCTCTGACAATAATTGGAAAATACTTTTTGAAAAGAAGACCAATTGCTAATGGCCTCGCTATGGCAGGAAGTCCAGTTTTTCTCTCTACCCTGGCCCCCCTCAATCAATTCCTGTTTGATAATTTTGGCTGGCGCGGAAGTTTCTTCATTCTGGGAGCGTTGCTGTTGAACTGCTGCGTCGCTGGAGCTCTATTTCGGCCTATCGGAGTCCCACCTACAAAGCCTGAGCAAAAACAAATTCAGACGCCTGGTGGAACTAAGAGTGAAAAATGCGATAATGACTGTTCAGCTGAAATGATCAACCCACATGCCGTCAGCTTAATAATTGGGAAGAATCAGCAAGACAAGAACAGATGCCTGGACAAGGTCAATAAATTCATAGATCTGTCACTATTTAAGCACAGAGGCTTTATAATCTACCTCGTAGGAAACGTCATCATGTTTTTTGGCTTCTTTGCCCCCATTGTGTTTTTAGCACCCTATGCCAAGCATCTGGGTATTGATGAATACTCTGCCGCTTTCCTGCTGTCTATCCTGGCCATTGTGGACATGATTGCCAGGCCTGGGACAGGCTTGATAGCAAACACTAAATGGATAAGACCCAATATTCAGTATTTCTTCAGCTTTTCAGTAGCATACAATGGCGTCTGTCACCTCATGTGCCCATTGGCCACAGGGTACTCTGGACTAGTTGTGTATGCAGTGTTCTTTGGCTTGGCATTTGGTATGGTCTGTGCCTTGCTTTTCGAAACACTGATGGACCTGGTTGGAGCACAGCGCTTTTCAAGTGCAGTCGGACTTGTGACCATTATCGAATGCTGTCCGGTCCTGCTAGGGCCACCGATTGGAGGTAAGTAAACATTCTGCTGCGCTGTCTGTCTTTCCTTAAGTGGATTGTTAATTTGTTTTTGCCAATAATCTTTTAAAAGCCCTTTGAAGTAAATAATAAGCCTAACGCAATAGCTGGAATTTTTTCATAAAATATACTGTATTAAAGCAATGTAGTTTTTCTTTTCACTCAAGGCTATTAAAAGACCATGATTTATTAAAACCATGAACTAAACCCCATGCAGTTTTTGTAGAGCAGCAAGGCACAGAACGAATTAAAACAACGTCCCAGTTGCAGTTTATAATACATTCTGATAAAATAGGATTATCATTGGTGAATGGCTTTGCTTTCAGTCCGCGCCAAGAGAGAACCTATAATTGGTCACGCTTATTTACTATTCTGTTGTGAACTAGGAGCTTGTAGTTTTGCTGAACAGTCGCTGGAGAATTCATCCTCTTCGCATATTATGGAACATTTTAGGAGCTAAGAACTCATAAGTGGTACGAAGGTCTCAGAACTATATGTTTTCTGCCTGGGTTCACAAGCATGATGCTTAGACCTGAATACATACTATAGTCTCTACTAAGGCATGATAAAGCATTGGGAGGAACTCTTCTACTGTAGTTTACCCTTTGAATTTGTACTTTTGGAGTTTCCTGGTGTAACTTAGGGAACTTATTTAATATAACATTTATCTTGCTAGAATGCTTTGTTTTTTAATTGTGTGCTTTTCATGCAAATTACTGGTTGGCATTGCAGGGCACCTGGTAATTTTGTGTATAAGTAAAGGGCTGAATGCCTTCAAGACAGTTCACAGGAACATGAATGTGATATGTTACAGTGAGATAATAGTTCTGCATGATTTATCCATTTTGTACTGGATTTCCCCCTTTTAATGTGGTTTGTTCAATGCATAGTCCACAGAAAAATAATTTCTACTGTTTTGTTTAAAAAAAAACCAAAATATGAGTGCTCATATTTAAAATATCCGAACCGTGACCTTCAGCAGTATCTTTAGTATTATGTATGGGACAACTCAGATAATCTAATAGTTTGTAAGATCTGTTGTTGCAAATGAGGATGTCAAAGTCTGTGTTTCAGTAAAGGCCCATTTGAATTAAATGCTAAATAAATAATTGTTTTCTCAGTGGTCTGCATTCCTGGTACTAGAGAGCCCTAATTCCTCAGGCTTTGTAAATTCCTTCAAACAGGAGCCAACAATATGAATCTTTACTTATTAAGGCTATAATTGCACAATTAAACAATTATTTTTGGCTTTGCTGTTGGTGCTAGCAGCCTTAGCAGATGTTACAACTAGGAGTAGCCTCACAGGAATGTTCAGAGCGCTCAGACATTACTTATGTTACCACAGATAGGATCAGTTTACCCAATTTGTGATGCTCGAAAATTGAAAGTAGTGGATTTTATTTTAGACCTGAAAATGAGTATGCAACACAATTGAAACCACAGCATTTTGCCTCAAGATTGTATTTTCCCAGACAAATTTTGATCTTATCAACTCCCTGTTGTAATTGGGTCAACAGTTTTCCTTCCATCTCTCCACTGCTGGGTTTTGCAAGGATTTTTTTTAAAAAAATCTGCATGTGGTAAAAGGAACAACACAAAAAGTAAAACAAATAACTAAAAAAAAGCACAACCCATGTCAATTCCAATTTCTGCGAACGTGACTCTTTTATTTTGTGCCTATGGCACTTTCTTCCAACAAATACAGTAATTATTTAAGTGATTTTTAATTATTAAAGGGACCAAGGCAATATGACCATATCAATAGGGTACCTGTAGGAAGAGTCTTGAGGTGAAATGGGAACATTGGAAAGGCTGAAATCTGGAGGTTTCAGCCCATCTAGCTGAATGTCCTCAATGGAAAGAGATATGTAAAACATCCAAGAAAGGAAAGTTTGAACTACCTGTTGTGGACTAGAATATAAATGTTTTTTAACTCACAAGCCATTACTGTTGTAGAGCACTAAAAGCATGAGCAATATCACACAAGGAGACCCAAATCCTTGACTTGTAAGAACCGGAACCATAACTGTTTGTCTTTAGACCAAAGTGGTGTGTCTGTGAGGAATCCAGTATAAAACAGATTTCTTGTTTATCTTGTTCCTCCTCTTTTTAATGAGGGATAAATTTATAGGCTGTCTTGCTCTTTTCTCTGACCTATTTCAAGGTTCTCATTTAATGGAGTAAATAAATTCTTCCCTACATGTTGCATTATCATGCGTTATTCTCAGGAGGGCAGAAGCATTACATTTACCCTTACAAGTCTACTCGTTACAAGCTCCGTAGTCGTACAATCGGTAAACCTTTAGGTCATCCTAATTAGCGGGAAGTGAGAAAATTGCTGTAATTAGCCTTTGCTTGGTGTTTAATGAGTGAAGTCTGAATGAAATTCATTAAAGGCCCTTACCTGCATGATTATTAAGCTGTGAATACATTAAAAAGCAGTGGTGCTACCAGATGGGCATAATTACTGCCCCAATCAAGGGCTATTTTAATGACAATTATATTCTCCAGTTAACACAAACGACAAATATGATTAATCAAAAGCTGGCCTTCAAGCCGGGAGTGTTGCAAACAGAGAGCATTTTTAACTCCCAAACCTTTTGTATTTTTCAGAAAAACTCATTAAGCTCCCAATTTGTAATTAGTTTACCTAACCCATAACCTAGCCTGTGATCTCTGTCTTGCCGGGATTGACAGTTTGTAAACGACATGCTGAAGGCTTATTTTCTAAGATTGGTTTAATTATATCAATTCATTGATTCATATTTGTCCGGAAGAATGGTATTAGAAAATTAGTTTAAAAAAAACCAAAATGTTCTTCTTTCCAGGTTTCTGCTTTAATAATTTATTGTTAGAATAAAGCAACTCATGTAGAAGAAATCTTCAGACCAGGCTGTACCAGATCAATAAGCTGATGCTCCAGCACTGCTTTAGACTGACTTCCAAAATGTTTCATCCTAGAAGCGTAATGTCAAAAAATATTGCAAACAGTGAATAATAAAACAAACCCCAGCCTCATGACCATATACTTTTTTTCTATGCATGGCCAATAGCTTTTATAGCAATTGTTTACTTCAATTATTAATACATAAATAATTAGAAATTGTAAGTAAAGAATTTTGAAAAAAATGAGTTTTGCATACCAAAGAGCTCCTTAATTTCACAAACCATATGTAGATAGAAAGCTATTTATTATGTTCAGTACCCTTGCCACTTATTAAATTCTCTACTCTTCTTGGTTTATTTATATAGAATTCCATTCATACTTTGTTACCCCCTTATGGTTTGCCTTGCTGTGTTATAGTTACCCAAATCCCTAGCAACTAAATTAATAGTACAATAAAACAATAACATTTTATATATTTTTCTATACTATGTGTTTTTATTTCTATGCCCTTCAGCTTGCAACAAAACTTTTTTTCTATTTTTATAACTTTTGTTTCAGAACTATTTTCTTTCCAAATAAAATCACATGTCAAATTCCCACATATGCGTGAAGCATTCTGTTGAGTTTAAATCAAATTATCTAAAATCATATCTATGTTTGGAAACTATCTCTATTTTCAGATTTGTTTTATGAACATTTTATAAGAGAGCAGATGACAGACTGACTGCGCTTCTTGTGGGCTTCAATTCAATTTCCTTATGTGACGCGTATGAGTTTTGAATGCTTGAACCAGAAATGTGATACATGTATTTGTTGCTTTTTTAGATTGTGCTCAATTTTATACAAGGAGTGAACTTGTCATGTAATTTGTTAGAGTATAAGAGGCAAATAACTTCTGCAAAGTCCAAATTTAGCATATTTTACCTTCTAAATTTGATTTTGCCTTGTTATCAGCAGAATTGCTGTGCAGTTTCTTCATTAGTAAATCTGTTTTCATGTTGCATGCTTGTTCAAGGAGTTAGAAAACCAAGCAACCTGCTTGTAGTGATTTATTAGCCCTTTAGTGTAGCATGCACCTGGTCGAAAATGTACAGGACTGTAGAGCAGATGTTTGGAGAGTGCTGGTACTGTGGGCTGACGATCTATAATGATATACAGTAGGCAGAACTCTACTTCTTTATTAGCATTAGGGATAAAAAAAAACATTACCTAATAATAACACTTATTCATAATTATCATGCTAGGGTGCAAGACTGCATGGAAAAATGAAACATTTGAAAATTATGATTAGCAGTATTCGTGAAGTGGTGTTGATTCTTACAGAGAAAAGAAATGTTTAATTTCATTACCAATTTAGTTCTGACACGTGTGAAGGGAAAGTCTCTTGAGTTGGACTGCTGATGGTAACCTTCTGCATTACTGTACATGCTTATGCAAGTACTTCTGGGGAGGGGGTTGACAATATTTGTTGCGCTACAAACTGAGATCTAAATTATCTCTAGAAAGTTGCATTTTCAACACTGTCATTTCATTTCAAGCAACCAATCCATTTTCCAAACACACCCCCAATGCAGGGTCGCAGAGGAGCTGAAGCCTAACCCTGCAAGCAGTGGGCAGAAGGCAGGATACATCCTGGACAGGATGCCAGTCCATCCCATGGCACACACAGATATGTACGCATTACACCAGGGCCAGTTTTCCCAGAAGTCAATTAACCTACCAGTATGTCTTTGGACCCACCCACTTAAACACGGGGTGGGGGGAAATACTCCACACGGATAGCACCCCAGGAATTGAACCCAAGGTTCTAGTCAACACTGACCTTTGTGCTTCCCCCATTTTAAACTACCTTTGTTATTTTTGAAATTGGAAACTTTGTACCATATTAATGGCTTTGCACCTATGTTTGGTGAAGAGATTGCATCAAAAATGCTGTACAGCAGTGCTTTTCGCCAGAGTGAAAATACTACACCAGATATTAATAACAGTTTTGTTATGTATCAGCAATCTAAAAATCCTTACTGGTGTGTTTGTACAATATATCCCAGTTTTATTCACTTATGAGTGTAAAATCAGCATTTGATTATAGAACTTGGAAGGTAATTTAGTAGTTACCCTTCAGATTCTGTAGAGGATACTAGGTACCTACTATTGGATTATCTAAAATGGTAAACCATGAAATAGCAAATACTTTTGCTTATATACTTGAGTTGTTGCACAACATAAAAATACCCATTTTTGTGTTTTACAATGATCTGAAAATATTTCATATTATGCCTATGCAGTATGATGCTAGAATGAAGAGGAATACAAATTATTTTGTTTACTATCACAACAATGTACATGTGCAAGGAGTTTGTCAGAAATATTTCAGCCATTGATTGATTCAATAATATTTAAAATATGTCTGGTAGTCCAGAATTCTTAATGAGTTTTGAGAAAATGTTGCTTGTTTCTAAGTGGTTTTACAAGTAAATGGAGCCATGGCTGTTCCAAATGGAATAAATGTTTTTCTTTTATGAGTATGTCATACTTTATTTAAAAAATAAGAATGCGCATTTTAAATGATAAAATGCACATAATTGCATAAGAATCCACTTTAACTAAGGAGTTGCCATCATCTCTTCTCAAGGGAACAAATGTGTCCTTGGCTGTATTTTTTCCTTTGTTGGTTCATAGTTTTTTAAGTCATACATAATTCTAGAATGCATAATGTAGAGAGTCTCTGTTATTTATTTTTCAGGTGCACTGGTGGATATTTTTGGGGACTACAAATACATGTACTATGTGTGTGGAGCCGTAATGCTGTTTTCTGGGATTTTCCTCTTCATTATGAACTTCTACAACTACAGGATCCTGGCGAAAGAAGAGAAACAGAGACTTGAGAAAGAGATGAAGCTGAAAGAAATCGGTGATTTAACAGCTGCTGAGGAAGGAAACACCCTGGAGAAAGACGAAGAGGAGAAGCGGTCTCTGACAGAGGAGGAATTCAACAAGAAAGCAAAACTAGAACCAAGCCAAGCCTAGAAACTGCAGACAGGCACCTGGTGAGGTGCTTACAGCACCAAGTCTAAGTTGGTGCCTTCGAACTGCATGGATGTATAACATGATCAGACTACATAATAGTAGATATCTGTTGCTACTAAAGATATATTTGCTAATCATGAAAAGAGCCTTAATTTTGTGTGCCAAGTATTTCATTTAAGTAAAATAAGTTGATTGTCCTTTATCTGGTAACCACAATCAGGGTGGAGCAGTGGCTCTGTGGCTAAGGATCTGCGCCTGTGACTGGAATGTTGCTGGTTCAAATCTTGCAGCCAGCGGAGGAATCCTACACCATTGGGCCCCTGAGCAAGGCCCTGCTCCAGGGGTGCTGTACAATGGCTGACCCTGCGCTCTGACCCCAAGCTTCTCTCCCTGTCTGTGTCTCATGGAGAGCGCAAGCTGGGGTATCTGAAAAGATGATTTCCTGATGCAAGAAATTGTATAGGGCTAATAAAGTGATGTTATGTTATAATTTTTCTACAAGAAATTTTATATTGTGGCTTCCTCCCACGTTCATTTGCTTGTGGTAGTGAAGTGTGCAGCAACACTTTCACTTGAGTAAACACAAAAACTCCCTAGTTGTCTTATTACAGTCTGGTGCCATCATGTCATTGGGGGTGGGGGAGAGTTTTCTCTCAGGGTAGGGAGCAACATACTATACGAATGGTGCGTGTTACTGCAAGATGCTCCAGTGCTTGATTAGATTTGTGTCCTGGTTTGATGGCACTAGGGAAATCTGAAGCATTCTTTAGCCACTGTGCTTATTTCTGGCTTGCTGACCAGCCTGAGGGCGGATATATCGATTGTAGCCATTGCAAGGTGCAATCTCATCTTGCATCATTTTGTCAATTTGAAGATTAATTAAAAACCACAATGAAAGTAATCTTATTTTTCATTTTTTTGTTCTATTTTAATACTTCTGGAAGTCTTTATTTTTTATTTCTTTTCAAAGTGTATAACAAAAGTGTTATTAATTTACCAGAAATATGTTTATACTGAAGTTGCACTTCTGTGTTGCTTCTAAAATATTGTTTCTGTAGTTAAAAGATATTAAGCATATTTAACTTGTCTGCTCTTTTTCCCTCCATGTTCTCACAAAATTAAACAAGTACCAGGGTCTGTGTCATTTCAAAGTATGTGTACTTTCTAATCCTATCTCTTTTAATGAGTATTTATAGTTATGCTAAGTAATGAACTGAAATTTAGGCATAACTGTTTTTCATTTAGTTTTTCATGCCAATTAGAGTGCTGTCATGCAAAGTTTGAAATGTCAGTGCTGAGGGTTTGACTACCTAATAAACTGTGAGACAAACCTCCATGTTACAGACCAGTGCATGCGGCCCAGTGTCTTCTTTGATATTCTCGGTAAATTACCAGACCAATAAATTAAATCTCACAATTCAAGGTTCTTAAATCCGCCATTTGGTACTATATAGTAACATCGGAGTGCAGATTTTGCTGAGGTGGCTCCTAGATCTAACACCACTGTTAATTTTATAACCTGGATTTGAAGTCCCCCACTTTTTCAATTTTAACTTAGAATATACTGTAACTGCAACACTGTTACCAATAACAACATAGATAATTATACAATATAATGCTGTAATAACAGCACAGCAGTCAATCAAAAGGAGAGGTTAAACTTAACTGGGAAAAATCTCAACCTCCTGTCTAGAGACATAAGAAAAGTGCATGATCAGAGTACACAGTAAGGAAAATAGTGGAATATTTTTTAAGTGTTTATTTTCCATTTGTTTCAAATTATTTAACACCTTATAAGCAGTTAAAACATGTTTTGGCCATAGTATACACTATCTGTATGCAGAGAATAAATATTTAAAAGCCAAAACAAATACCCAGACATCCAATGAAAACAAACAAGCATTACTTAAACGTAGAATGGAAACTCTGTCTTTTCAAACTGCAGTGTGTAGCTATAGAAAACTCTGACTTGACTGGCCCCTGGTGACCTGTGCAACCTGTTGAAATGGAAATTCTACGGTACGTCAGACTCTTTTAAGCCTAGGGGTCATCTGAGACAAATTGAGAAAGGTCTCTTGCATAAGATAGACTTGTTTTAAAAGAAGAGAAAAAAACAAGGAGAGGTAAACACTTCAGTCTGAAGTGTGGTCAGAAATCACTCTGCTCTGATCATACTATTGACAAGAGAAAATGTCAATGCTGTAGATATGTTTCAAATTAATGGGAGACTGCCATTCAGTGTTTGTTCAAGCTGTGATCGAAGCATTCAGGCATTCTGTTGAAAGAGTAAAGGCACACAGAAAAGCAAGTTAAAAATTGACAGGCACGAACATTTCTTTCTGTATTTTCCCTGTGTCAGGAAGAGCCATGCTTATTTGATACATTCTGTAGCTTTATTTCCTTTTAATGCTCTCATTACAATTGGGAAATGTAGGCTTTCAAGATTATTTATGTTATTAGACTCTTATCCCTTTTAAGCACCTCACAACTGCCACCAAAAATTCCTTGCTGTACTCCTAATTGAAAAGCAGTCATCCTGAAAGATGGAATTTGAGTTGTTTCACCCCAGTTAATATTTTTTATAGCTCTTACACTGAAACAGTGTCATCCAGGAAAGATGTCCTTGCATCGTTAATGAGATTTTGTAATTCAATGTTGACCAACACTAGTACACTCCTGGGCAGTGAATCAACTTTAAGATGCAAACAGGAACCTTGTGTTACATTATCAGTTCTGTAACATATAAGTATACTGTATGATTTAATATTTAATTTACAGTATTCATAAATGCAAAAAAAATCCTTATACAGAGGGGTACTGCATTTTTATGAAATATGGAAATTCATTTTCCATGTATTTAATGAGGGAGAAAGAAATCTGATACAGAAGCACATTCAGTATAATATTCAATGCCACTTGTCACTGTTGCCTTACAGTAAATATATGTCATCTTCTTAAAAGCAAATGTGGGGTCTTTTGTTCTACAGTCCAGTGGCCCTCACTTTGTTGGTTTTTCTTTAGAATCGGAGTGTGTAAGATAATATTCAAAACTTTGATTTGTAATATTTTTGGATTAATTGGGAAAAAGCATGTTTTTGAACAGAACATAAAGTTTATAATTGAGTTTAGGCCATTGTTCGTAAATTGTATTACTTAGTAGTTAATTGGTCAAAGGATCTCATGCGGCCATTTTATGAAAGAAAACATGGCTTTGTAGCATGTTCCAGACTCCCATTCTCCTTAAGAGAATATAGAATAATTTACTAAATAGAATGGTGAATGCTAACATTAGGGTACGTAGTGGAGTTCCACTGGGATTTGTACTAGGAATACTGTTCTTCCTAATTCCTATCCATGATCTAGATTCTGGCATAGCTAGTAAACTAGTCAGTTTTGCAGATGATACCAAATTAGGAAGATGGGCACAAACTATAGAAGCGGCAAATAATATAAAATATTTAAATAAAACCCAAGACGGGGCAAACTCCAGGCATATAATGTTTAATGTAAACAAATGCAGGGCCTACTGTACATCACCTTTCGGTAGTTCAGTCCAATCCTAATTCATATGACTTAGAGACCAAAAGTATTGGGAGTTTATTTAGATGGAGTTTATTTACAATAGATATCCATCTGGGTGTAGGGATGTTGACAGAACCCCAAACGAAACCCCTTGACACTAGTGCAGAATTCTTCCATGATGGAGTCTGAGGTGCACAAGGTTCAGGTATACAGTATGCAAGCCTTCAGATCTACTGCACTTACTGTACATAGATCCTGGGTTTGATGGAGGAGATTATCTTTAAAACTATACAAATGGGCTACAGAAGATACTGTGCTGACTCAAAAAGAGCATCAGTGTTGAACTTGTCTTGGCAGATGTGCTGCAGGAACTGGTAGAGAGTAACCACTTGCTGATGCTTGTCGGTGAGCAAATGAAATAACTCCCAGAAAAAGTGAAGGAAGGACAAAATAAAAGATTCATAAGACAAATTATAGAATTTAGCTTGAAATACCTGCGAGTAAAGGAGGACAAATTCCAGGCAGGACTAATTTCGAATTTGAGTGACTAAAGCAAAGAACCTCGAGGGCAAGTAGAAGTCTGATACGCTTGGGAGAGTCTCGGTGGGGCTGCAGATGGAAGCATGTGTGGAGATTTGGGGGCTGTCACTGCACAAATCGGACGCCAGTGGTGGGGGGTGGGGGATGTGAAGCTATGGTGCGACATAGACTGAGAGCATGTTCTTGCACCCACAAGGAAGACTGAGTATTAGTGGCTATCAGTTATGGGGTGTGGGATTGATCCTATGGGCACAGTGACAATTTGGGAAGGATTGGAGAAGGGGAAGAGATAAAAAAAAATGCCAGAGATGTGCTGGGCCAACTGTGCAGGGGGTTGGACACAGGACAATGAAATGTGGTAGAAGGGTAAGGGAGCAGAAAGATAGAGAGGGTGGAAAGAGGAGGAATGCACAGGAAGCAGTCATGGTTGCTCTAGAGCTCTGGGTAGCAGTGGCGACATCAGAAAGACCTGAGAAGTGGTCATCATGTAATAATATTGTCAATGTTTGTGAAAAATTGTGCCTAGAAAGTTAAGGGTAGATTTAGTGTCCTTTCCTACCATCCCTGTTATAGCAGCTACGTTGAGTACACCAGAGGTTATTTCACACCTAACCTTGTTACGGCTCTCAGACTGACAGATATTGGGTCAGTTTTCTTGTTTCCTGCTAATTTCCCCAGCATATGACCCATCTATTTTGGCATCCTCTTTGTTTATGTATGCTCCATTCACACACACATCTGACGTCTTTTTCAAGCACAACCCTATTGTGTGTAAAACAATAAAGTGCCAGTTTGACTCTATTCTGCAGTCAAATGTGCTGCAAACTCAGTAAAAGGGAAAAAAAACATCTCCAGGGAAATGTATTAACTTAATTTTTCATCAGTCAAACCCATATCACAGTCCCATCTCATAAGTGGGGGGGGGTAATTAAAGTAGTTTAACATACAGTGGTGTGAAAAAGTGTTTGCCCCCTTCCTGATTTCTTATTTTTTTTGCATGTTTGTCACACTGAAATGTTTCAGATCATCAAACAAATTGAAATATTAGACAAAGATAACACAAGTAAACACAAAATGCAGTTTTTAAATGAAGGTTTTTAAAAAGATTTTAAAAAAAATCCAAACCTACATGGCCCTGTGTGAAAAAGTGATTGCCCCCCCCTGTTAAAACATAAATCAACTGTGGTTTATCACATCTTTAGAAAGCTGAGTTCAATTTCTCTAGCCACACCCAGGCCTGATTACTGCCACACCTGTTCTCAATCAAGAAATCACTTAAATAGGACCTGCCTGACAAAGTGAAGTAGACCAAAAGATCCTCAAAAGTTAGACATCATGCTGTGATCCAAAGAAATTCAGGAACAAATGAGAAACAGAGTAATTGAGATTTATCAGTCTGGAAAAGGTTATAAAGCCATTTCTAAAGCTTTGGGACTCCAGCGAACCACAGTGAGAGCCATTATCCACAAATGGCAAAACATGGAACAGTGGTGAACCTTCCCAGAAGTGGCTGGCTGACCAAAATTACCCCAAGAGCGCAGCGACGACTCATCCAAGAGGTCACAAAAAAACCCACAACAACATCCAAAGAACTGCAGGCTTCACTTGCCTCAGTTAAGGTCAGTTTTCATGACTCCACCATAAGAAAGAGACGGGGCAAAAATGGCCTGCATGGCAGAGTTCCAAGACAGAAACCACTGCTGAGCAAAAAGAACATAAAGGCTCGTCTCAGTTTTGCCAGAAAACATCTTGATGATCCCCAAGACTTTTGGGAAAATACTCTGTGGACTGACGAGACAAAAGTTGAACTTTTTGGAAGGTGTGTGTCCCATTACATCTGGCGTAAAAGTAACACAGCATTTCAGAACAGGAACATCATACCAACAGTAAAATATGGTGGTGGTAGTGTGACGGTCTGGGGCTGTTTTGCTGCTTCAGGACCTGGAAGACTTGCTGTGGTAAATGGAACCATGAATTCTGCTGTCTGCCAAAAAATCCTGAAGGAGAATGTCCGGCCATCTGTTCGTGACCTCAAGCTGAAGTGCACTTGGGTCCGCAGCAGGACAATGATCCAAAACACACCAGCAAGTCCACCTCTAAATGGCTTAAGAAAAACAAAATGAAGACTTTGGAGTGGCCTAGTCAAAGTCCTGACCTGAATCCGATTGAGATGTTGTGGAATGACCTTAAACAAGCGGTTAAGGCTCGAAAACCCTCCAATGTGACTGAATTACAACAATTCTGCAAAGATGAGTGGGCCAAAATT